>NW_011494602.1:2293782-2314514 GCF_000754665.1 Bison bison bison | reverse complement strand
CCACACAGGTCTAGTCAAGGCTATGGTTTTTCCAGTGATCATGTATGGATGTAAGAGTTGGACTATAAAGAAAGCTGAGTGCCAAAGAATTGATGCTTTTGAACTGTGGTGTTGGAGAAGACTCTTGAGAGTCCCTTGGACTGCAAGGAGATCCAACCAGTCCATCCTAAAGGAGACCAGTCCTGGGTGTTCATTGGAAGGACTGATGTTGAAGCTGAAACTCCAAATCTTTGGCCACCTCATGTGAAGAGCTGACTCATTTGAAAAGACCCTGATGCTGGGAAAGATTGAGGGCAGGAGGAAAAGGGGACAACAAAGGATGAGATGGCTGGATGGCATCACCGACTCGATGGACATGGCTTTGGGTGAACTCTAGGAGTTGGTGATGGACAGGGAGGCCTGGTGTGCTGTGGTTCATGGGGTTGCAAAGAGTCGGACACGACTGAGCAACTGAATTGAACTGAACTGAATCCTAGATTATCCTGGGATGAAGCCTAAATGAAATTGGACTGCATACATCCTTATAAAGAGGGTCAGGGAGAAATTTGGACAAAGGTGCACAGAGAAGGTGTTGGGTACCCAAGAGTAATGTGTCTTCTGTGGTCATTGGGTGGAAAGTTCTACAGAAGTCTGTTAGGACTAGAGTGTTTTAGTGTTGTTCAAGTCTTTGATCCTTATCAATTTCCTATGTGGGGCTTTTTGCATTTTGAAAGTGGGGTGTTGAAATCTCCAACTATTATTGTTGAATTGTCTATTTCTCCTTTCAATCTGTCGTGCTTTGCTGTTATACTTTTAAGATTATAAATGTCCTTGTCTCTAGTAATAATTTTTATTTGAAACATCATGTCTGTTGTTACTATGGTCACTGCAGATTTCTTCTTGTTGTTTGCATAGTTTTTTCTTTTTCCATCTTTTAAAATTTCAACGTTTGTCTTTGATAAACTAGGTCTCCTATAGGTAGCATATAGTTCAATTGCTTTGTTAAGAAAATCCATTTGACCAGCTTCTGCCTTCTGATTAGTGTCTTGAATATTTACATTTAATACAACTGATAAGGTAGGATTTATGTTTGGCTTTTTGTTATTTGTTTTGTATATATCCTATGTATTTCCCCTCAATTTCTCCATCACTGCCTTCTTTTGTGTTAAATTGATATTTTCTGGTATCAATTTTAATTGATTTTAATTTTAATTTTCTTTTTAAATTTTAATTTTCTTGTCATTTTTTTCGTTAACTGTACTTTTCTGGTTATTTTCTTAGTAATGCCCTGTGATTTACAATTACCATATTTATTTTAAGAATCTAGTTGAGATTAATATTAATTAATGATACCAATTAATATTAATATTGCTATTGAAACTATCTCAATAGTACACAAAAACTTTTCTGATATACCTCCAATCCCCTCTCTCCACCTTTATGAATGGTAATACAAATTTCATCTTTATGTTAATGTATTATAAACCCATCAACACAGTTTCATACATATGGATTAATGCAGATGTCTTCTCATAATAGAAGAGAAGAGTTACAAAGCAAAAACTACTGACTTTTATGTTTAACCATGTATTTGCCCTTACTGATAATCTTCACTTTTTTTCATATGGATTTAAGTCACGATCTAATGTCTCTCCATTTCAGCCCTGTAGTGTTTCTTGTAAGGTGATTCTGCTGGCAGCAGATCCTTTCAGTTATTGTTTTGTTTTAATCGAAGAATGTTTCAAGCTATCCCTTTTTTTAAAGACAGCTTTGCTGAATATAGAATTCTTGGATAAAAGTCCTTTCTCTTCATCACTCTGAATATACCAGCTCACTGCATTCCTGGTTTCTGATTAGAAATCAGCAGTTAGTCTTATTGAGGATCCCTTGTACTTCTCTCTTATGACTTTCAAGATGCTCTCTTGGTCTGTGGCATTTAATAGTTTTATTATGATGTACTTCTACTTGGAGTTTACTAAGTTTCTTGGATGTTTAATGTTATTCCTCAAACTGGGAAGTTTGGGCCATTATTTCTTCAAATATTCTTTCTGCCTCTTTCTTTTCTCCCATTCTTCTACTTCTTTTATAGATATTTGGTATGCTTGATAGTATGATCACTATCATGATACTGTGATCACTCACCTAGAGCCAGACATCTTGGAGTGCAAAGTCAAGTGGGCCTTAGGAAGCATCACTATGAACAAAGCTATTGGAGGTGATGGAATTCCAGCTGAACTACTTCAAATCCTAAAATATGATGCTGTGAAAGTGCTCCAATCATTACGGCAACAAATTTGAAAAGCACAGCAGTGACCACAGGACTGGGAACGGTCAGTTTTCAATCTAATCCCAAAGAAAGGCAATGCCAAAGAATGTTCAAACTACCACACAATTGCACTTACCTCACAAGCTAGCAAAGTAATGCTCAAAATTCTCAAAGCTAGGCTTCAACAGTACGTGAACCAAGGACTTCCAGATGTTCAAGCTGGATTTAGAAAAGCCAGAGAAACCAGAGATCAAATTGCTAACATCTGTTGAATCATAGAAAAAGCAAGAGAATTCCAGAAAAACATTTCCTTCTGCTTCATTGACTACAC
The DNA here is from genome assembly GCF_000754665.1 of Bison bison bison. NCBI lineage: Eukaryota > Metazoa > Chordata > Mammalia > Artiodactyla > Bovidae > Bison > Bison bison. The sequence goes on along the minus strand of NW_011494602.1, from coordinate 2,311,938 downwards.
TATAGCCTTTGACTGTGTGGATCACAACAAACTGGAAAATTCTTAGAGATGGAAATAGGAGTCCATCTGACCTGCCTCCTGAGAAATCTGTGTGCAGGTCAAGAAGAAACAGTTAGAACCAGATATGGAAAAACGGACTGGTTCCAAATTGGCAAAGGAGTACGTAAAGGCTATATATTGTCACCCTGCTTATTTAACTTATATACAGAATACATCATAGGAATACCAGCCTGGATAAAGCACAAGCTGAAATCAAAATTGCCGGGAGAAATATCAGTAACCTCAGATATGCAGATGACACCACCCTTATGGCAGAAAGCAAAGAGGAACTAAAGAGCCTCTTGATGAAAGTTAAAGAGGAGAATGAAAAAGCTGGTTTAAAACTCCGCATTCAAACATGAAAATCATGGCATCTGGTCCTATCACTTGATGGGTAATAGATGGGGAAAAAGTGGAAACAGTGACAGACTTTAACTTCTTGGGCTCAAAAATCACTGCAGATGGTGACTACAGCCAAGAAATTAAAAGATGCTTGCTCCTTGGAAGAAAAGCTATGACCCACCTAGACAGCATCTTAAAAAGCAGAGACATTACTTTGCCAACATAGTCCATCTAGTCAAGGCTATGGTTTTTCCAGTAGTCATGTGTGGGTGTGAGAGTTGGACCATAAAGAAAGCTGATCACCGAAGAATTGATGCTTTTGAACTGTGGTGTTGGTATGTTAAATATTTGTTGCTGACTGTTTTTGACAAATGACCTGGGGAAGACACTATTCACATTGATTGCATTCTGCTGCTGCTGCTGCTAAGTCACTTCAGTCGTGTCCGACTCTGTGCGACCCCATAGATGGCAGCCCATCAGGCTCCCCCGTCCCTGGGATTCTCCAGGCAAGAACACTGGAGTGGGTTGCCATTTCCTTCTCCAATGCGTGAAAGTGAAAGTGAAGTCGCTCACTCGTGTCCGACTGGTAGCAACCCCATGGACTGTAACCTACCAGGCTCCTCTGTCCCTGGGATACAGACAAGCCCTAAGAGCAGGTGTTTCCAGGGAACTTTTGCTCAGTTCAGTCACTCAGTCATGTCCAACTCTTTGCAACCCCATGGACTGCACCATGTCAGGCCTCCCTGTCCACCACCAACTCCCAGAGTTTACTCAAACTCATGTCCATTGAGTCTGTGATGCCATCCAACCAACTCATTCTCTGTTGTCCCCTTCTCCTGCCTTCAATCTTTCCCAGTATCAAGGTCTTTTCAAATGAGTCAGTTCTTCACATAAGGTGGCCAAAGTATTGGAGTTTCAGCTTCAGCATCAGTTCTTCCAATGAATATTCAGGACTGATTTCCTTTAAGAAGGACTGGTTGGGTCTTCTTGAAGTCCAGGGAACTCTGAAGAGTCTTCTCTAACACCACAGTTCAAAAGCATCAATTCTTTGGAGTTCAGCTTTCTTTATGGTCCAACTCTCACACCCATACATGACTACTGGAAAAACCATAGTGTTGACTAGATGGAGTTTGCCAGCAAAGTAATGTCTCTGCTTTTAATATGCTGCCTACGTTGGTCATAGCTTTTCTTCCAAGGAGCAAGCATCTTTTAATTTCATGGCTTCAGTCACCATCTGCAGTGATTTTGGAGCCCAGAAAAATAAAGTCAGCCACTGTTTCCCCATCTATTTCACATGAAGTGATGGGACCAGATGCCATGATCTTAGTTTTCTGAATGTTGAGTTTTAGGTCAACTTTTTCACTCTCCTCTTTCACTTTCATCAAGAGGCTCTTTAGTTCTTGTTCACTGCCATAAGGGTGGTGTCATCTGAATATCTGAGGTTATTGATATTTCTCCCAGCAATCTTGATTCCAGCTTGTGCTTCCCCCAGCCCAGCATTTCTCATGATGTACTCTGCATATAAGTTAAATAAGCAGGGTGACAATATACAGCCTTGACATACTCCTTTCCTGATTTGGAACCAGTCTGTTGTTCCATGTCCAGTTCTTACTGTTCAAATAGTGACAATTCTCTCTCTTTAAAAAAAAAAACCAAAACTATTTAATTGGAGGATAATTATTTTACAATATTTTGTGGGGCTTCCCAGGTGGCATGAATGATAAAGAACCTTCCTGCCAATGTAGGAGATGCAAGAGACATGGGTTCCATCCTTGGTTCAGGGAGATACATCCCCTGGAGGAAGATATGACAACTCTTTCTTGAAGGATCTTCTGGGGAGTTCCAAACCAATTATGCTTCCCCGCCCCAGCCTCTAGGCTCATGGGTTTGCAAGGGTTCTACAGAGCTATGGAAAATGGAATGGAAGCAAGAAAAGTTAAATGCCACAAAACTTGCTGTTCTTACCTAGATTCAGCCATTTTTATTGAATAAAACAATTGCACTCATCTCACACGCTAGTAAAGTAATACTTAAAATTCTCCAAGCCAGGCTTCAGCAATATGTGAACCGTGAACTTCCTTATGTTCAAGCTGGTTTTAGAAAAGGTAGAGGAACCAGAGATCAAATTGCCAACATCTGCTGGATCATCGAAAAAGCAAGAGAGTTCCAGAAAAACATCTATTTCTGCTTTATTAACTATGCCAAAGCCTTTGACTGTGTGGAGTACAATCAACTGTGGAAAATGCTGAAAGAGATGGGAATACCAGACCACCTGATCTGCCTCTTGAGAAATCTGTATGCATGTCAGGAAGCAACAGTTAGAACTGGACATGGAACAACAGACTGGTTCCAAATAGGAAAAGGAGTTCATCAAGGCTTTATATTGTCACCCTGCTTATTTAACTTATATGCAGAGTACATCATGAGAAATGCTGGGCTGGAAGAAACACAAGCTGGAATCAAGATTGCCAGGAGAAATATCAATAACCTCAGATATGCAGATGACAGCACCCTTATGGCAGAAAGTGAAGAAGAACTAAAGAGCCTCTTGATGAAGGTGAAATTGGAGAGTGAAAAAGTTGGCTTAAAGCTCAGCATTCAGAAAACGAAGATCGTGACATCTGGTCCCATCACTTCATGGGAAATAGATGGGGAAACAGTGGAAACAGTGTCAGACTTTATTTTGGGGGGCTCCAAAATCACTGCAGATGGTGATTGCTGCTATGAAATTAAAAGACGCTTACTCCTTGGAAGGAAAGTTATGACCAACCTAGACAGCATATTGAAAAGCAGAGACATTACTTTGCCAACAAAGGTCCGTCTAGTCAAGGCTATGGTTTTTCCAGTGGTCATGTATGGATGTGAGAGTTGGACTGTGAAGAAGGCTGAGCGCCGAAGAATTGATGCTTTTGAACTGTGGTGTTGGAGAAGACTCTTAGAGTCCCTTGGACTGCAAGGAGATCCAACCAGTCCATTCTAAAGGAGATCAACTCTGGGTGTTCTTTGGAAGGAATGATGCTAAAGCTGAAACTCCAGTACTTTGGCCACCTCATGCGAAGAGTTGACTCATCAGAAAAGACTCTGATGCTGGGAGGGATTGGGGCAGGAGGAGAAGGGGACAACAGAGGATGAGATGGCTGGATGGCATCACTGACTCGATGGACATGAGTCTGAGTGAACTCCAGGAGTTGGAGATGGACAGGGAGGCCTGGCGTGCTGAGATTCATGGGGTCGCAAAGAGTCAGACACGACTGAGCAACTGATCTGATCTGATGATTATCTAATGCTGATTATCTTTTAATGTGCATGTTGGACATCTGTATGTCTTTGGAAAATTGTCTATTTAGGTTCCTTGTACAATTTTTAATCAAATTGTTTTATATTGAGTTGTATGAGTCCTTTGTATATTTTTGGATATTAACTCCTCATATCATTGACAAAAATGAACCTCCACACGGACTGAAGTCTCCTTAAGGCCAAAGTGCTGAGAAGAGGAATCCTCTCGTGGGGGCTAGCAGGGAGCGCCACCACCCGCCTTCCTGCTCCAAACGCCCCACCTCAAACAGCACAATCCCATCTCTTCACACAGGGCCTTTTCCTCTTTATCACATCTCGGCTGTCTCCTCTTCTTCCTCCATGAACTGTTCTCAATAAAACCAAAAATCTCCCTCTCTCCCTTCAAAAAAAAAAAAAATTCTCCCATTCAGTAGGTTGTCTTTTCATTTTGTTATTGGTTTCTTTTGCTATCCAAATGCTTTTTAATTTGATGTAGGCTCATTTGTTTACATATGCTTTTGTTGTCCTTGCCTGAGGAGACAGACCCAGCAATTCCAGTTCTGGGTATTTTTCAAAGAAAACAAAAACACTAATTCATAATATACATGTGCACTCCAATGTTCACTGCAGCATTTATACCAGACAAGATGTGGAAGCAACCTAAGTGTCCACTGATAGATGAATGAATAAACTCAGCCATAAAAAAAGAATGAACTCTTGTTATTTGTGGCAACATTTATGGACATAGAGGGTATTACATGAAGTGAAATGTCATACAGACAAAGACAAATACTGTATGTGGAATCTAAAAAGCAAGTAAACAAATATAACAAAACGCAAACAGACTCAAAAATACAGAGAACAAACTGATGGCTTTCAGAAGGAAGAGGAGTGGGAAGATAGACAAAATAGGGGAAGGAAGATTAAGAGGTGCAAACAGTTATAAAATAAGTAAGTCATGGGGATGTAATACACAACATAGGGAACATAGTCAAAAGTATTACAATAACCAAGTTTGGTGACATATGGTAACTAGACTTATTGTGATGATCATTTATTAGTATATATAAATATTGAATCCCTATGCTATACCCCGAAACTAATATTGAGTCAATTACGCTTCAATAAAATTTTTTAAATAAAATAAAATCTGGCATTTTAGTGTTTATCCTTCTCCAAAGTAATCATCCTTAAATATTTCAGTTATAAGTTCTTCTTACTGTTTATAACCTTAATTTTAAGTAATATAATTCTATTTCTTAATTTATCAACTTTAAATAATATTTATTAATTCTTTCTTATTAAAGGTTAGAACATGATCTAATTGGCCCTTTCTCTCTTATTCAAACACCTAAACTTTGTTACTTCTGTTAATTTTTGGATTTCTGCTGATTAATTTATATATAACTCAATATGTCACCATATAATATGATTACCTTTTCTTTCTTTTTGAGAAATTTTAATTGGAGGGTAATTCCTTTACAACATTGGGTTGGCTTCTGCCGTATAACAGTGTGGTTCATGTACATGTGTGTACCCTCTCTCCTGAAGCTCCCCCAGTGCCTCACCCCACCCCACCCCTCTAAGTTGTCAGCTCAGCACTAGGCTGAGCTCCCTGAACCTGACAGCAGCTGCCCACTGACCATTCTAGACAGGATGGTGCATATATGTCAGGCTCCTCTCTCAGTTTGTTCCGGCCTCTCCTTCACCCTGTGTCCGGGGTCCGTTCTATGTCTGTGTCTCTATTCCTGACCTGCAATTAGGTTCATCAGTACCATTTTTCTAGATTCCATAGATATGTCCTAATATATGAAATCTGGTTTTCCCTTTCTGCCTTACTTCACTCTGTATAACAGGGTCCAGGGTCATCCACTTCACTAGAACTGACTCAAATGAATTCCTTTTTATTGCTAGTAACATTCCATTGTAACCATATGGACCACAACTTCTTTATCCATTCATCTGCTGATGGACATCTAGGTTGCTTCTATGTCCTAGTTATTATAAATAGTGCTGCTATGAACACTGGGGCACATGTGTCTTTTTTAATTATGGTTTTCTCAGAGTATATGCCCAGTAGTGGAATTGCTGGGTCATGTGGCAGTTTTATTTCTACTTTTTAAGGAATCTCCATAGTGGCTGTGTCAATTTTTATGCTCCCCTTCCTTCAGCAGCCCCTCAGTCACCAATCTCCCAACCTAGACCTTCTCCTACTCCCCCCTACCTGGTAACTGGTCACTCCTGGGCTCCTCCCATCAGCCTGTCCACTGTAGGTCTTACCAGCACCTCCTGAGCATCCTCAGTGTGGGGAGACATGAACCCCCTGCCTTCCCTCACTATCATCTCGCCTTTGCCCCTAAACTTTATTTTTTTCTTCTATCAGCTTTATTCTCTTAACCCTTTACCAAATAAAATTGGATAAATTGGATCTTGTACATTAAATAAAATCTCTCCACCTTGTCTCTTCCCGTTAAAGCACCTCCTTTAACAGTCACATTCTGAAAGTTCTACCATCACTTTTTTATAATATTTAGATTCTGTTAGGTAAACAATTATATCTTTTGTGCTTGATATAAAACTTGATTATAAACTTTGAAAATTAATAAATAGCACTTAAGCATTATGATTATATAATTATTATCCATTACAGCACCAGGTAAAATAGTATGTTTTTAAACATTCCTATGGCACTAAATCTTCACCATAATAACAAGAAAATAAAGGGAAAGAATAAATGGAAAATATTTCCTTAAGCTCCATCAAAAATTTCTCAAAATTGTTTCATATTTGAACCAAAAAATCTAAGTTGTAGTTTTGCTTTTCCTCATATTTTTAAATAGGGTATTTTTATTTTTTACTGTTCTTAGAAGAAAGCTGTGGAAAATTCTTAAAGAGATGGAAATACTAGGCCAACTTATCTGTCTCCTGAGAAACTTGTATGCAGGTCAAGGAGCAAGAGTAGAACCAGACATGGAACAACTAACTGACTGGTTCCAAATTGGGGAAAGGAGCCCAGCAAGTCTGTATATTGTCTTCCTGCTTATTTAATGCATATGTGGAGTACATCATGTGAAATGCTGGGCTGGAAAACTCACAAGCTGGAATCAAGATTGCCAGGAGAAATATCAACAACCTCAGATATGCAGATGCTGCTGCTGCTGCTGCTGCCAAGTCACTTCAGTCATGTCGGACTCTATGTGACCCCATAGACGGGGGCCCACCAGGCTCCCCCGTCCCTGGGATTCTCCAGGCAAGAATTCTGGAGTGGGTTGCCATTTCCTCCTCCAACGCATGAAAGTGAAAAGTGAAAGTGAGATCGCTCAGTCATGTCCGACTCTTAGCGACCCCATGGACTGCAGCCCACCAGGCTGCTCCATCCATGGGATTTTCCAGCAAGAGTACTGGAGTGGGGTGCCATCGCCTGATATCACATTAATAGCAAAAATTGAAGAGGAACTGAAGAGCCTCTTGATGAGGGTGAAAAGGAGAGTGAAAAAGCTTGCTCAAAACTCAACATTCAAAAAACTAAAATCATGACATCCAGTCCTATCACTTCATGGCAAATAGATGTGGAAAAAATAGAAACAGTGGCAGATTTTATTTTCTTGGGCTGCAAAATTACTATGGACAATGACTGTCACCATGAAATTGAAAGACACTTGCTCCATGGAAGAACAGCTATGACAAACCTAGACAGTGTATTCAAAAACAGAGACATTATTTTTTCAACAAAGGTCCATCTAGTCAAAGCTATGGTTTTTCCAGTAATCATGTATGGATGTGAGATTTGGACCATAAAGAAGGCTGACCATCAAAGAACTGATGCTTTTGAACTGTAATGCCAAAGAAGACTCTTGAGAGTCCTTGGACAGTAAGTAAATCAAACTAGCCAATCCTAAAGGAAATAAACCCTGAATATTCATTGGAAGGACTAGATGCTGAAGCTGAAGCTCCAATACTTTCTTTGGCCGCCTGGTGCAGAGTTGACTCACTGGAAAAGACCCTGATGCTGGGAAAGATAGAAGGCATGAGGAGAAGAGGGCAGCGGAGAATGAGATGGTTGGATGGCATCACCGAATCAATGGACATGAGTTTGAGCAAACTTAAGAGAGTGAAGAACAGGGGAGCCTGGTGTGCTGCAGTCCATGGGGTCACAAAGAGTTGGACATGACTTAATGACTGAACAACAACAACAATGCCATTGTCAGACTAAAACCATGATCAACCATCTTTTAAATTATGCTATTTGTTAGGTGATATAATTTGCACTGATTTATTTCTATACTTGCTTCCTAGCTTTGATACTAAGAAAGAAATTCAACATTCGTTCTAATATTTCTTAAATCTTTAGTCTACCTGCATTTTGTGGATTCCTTTGCAAATATATTTTATTAGGGTACAATGCTGTGAAATTGTTTTTCACAGACAGAACACAAGTAAACTTCCTGATTTTGTGTATATCTGGAAAGGTCTTTGTTTTGCCCTTTATTGTTTATGAACACTTTGGCTTGGTATAGACTTACAGACTAAATTTTGTCTTTCTTCCAACATTTGAAGACTTATCCCATTGACCCTACCTTCTGGATTCACTGATGAGAATAAGCCTGATGTTGATGTGATTCATATTTCTTTGTAAGCAACCATCCTTTTCTCCTCTACAGAAGCTCTTAAAATCTTCCCCAAGGAAAATGGAAAATTATTAAAAAGAAACAGCATATTCATTGTGTGGTGCTAACTTGTCAGTGAACAATACTTACCTAGTCATATTAATGCCTAAGTGATTATATTTTAAAAACTCATGATATTGAAAGAATAGGGAGAGGAAAATCTAAGAGAGCTTGACTATCATTGATCATAACAGGAAGTCAAATGATATTCTATTTTGTAAATCAAGAATTAACAATGTTAGAGCCTTCCCTTAGCAGTTAAGAATCCACCTTCCAGCTCAAGGGATGTGTATTTGAACATTGGTTGGGGAACTAAGATCCCACATTGGGGGTGGAGTTGCAAGTAAGCCCACGTAATGCAACTAGATAAAGCCTGTGTGTCCAATGAATACCCACTGCAGCCAAAATTTTTAAAAAAAGAGTTAACGATGTCTGCATATTATTTAGAAACAAAAAAATGTACCCAAAGGAAAAGCTAATGTCATTGACAACTGTTGCCTCTTCAAAATAAGATGTAGATAAATAAACCAATAGATAAAGTCAAGAGCAGAAAAGTGTTATAAAGAAAAATAATTCAGAGTGAAAAAATAAAGAGTGATAGTGAATTGGAGATTAGCCAAGCTCAGCTAGTTTGGATTGTCAGAGAAGGTTCCCTTGAAAAAGCAGCAGTTGAGAAAATGAGACATGAGTGGGAACAAGTATTTTGGGTAGTGTTTTGGGTAAAGTTAATAGTAAAGGCAAAGGTCCTGAGATGGGAGTGAGTTTGATTGTACAGTGAACAACAATAAGGCCAATATGACTGCAATGAAGATAAGTGGAGAGAGAACACTGGGAAAGAAACTTAGAGAGCTGGCCAGGAACCTGATCTTGTGATAGGAACCATCAAACATTTCTGAGAAAGACTTGTCTTGAAAAGTGTCATTGTGGCAGCTATGTGGAGAAATAGGGCCTAGGAGACAAATTAGGAATTTACTTTTAATAATTCACTGAGAAATAATGGTGGCTTAAACTAAGATAGGATCTATGGAAGTCATTGAATTTTAAAAATGTATCGACAATAGAACATTTGCTTATGGGTTAGATGTACATGTGAAAGAGATGAGTGAAATAAGATTTTTCATCTTCTTTCTGAGAAAGTAGGAGAATGTAGTCGCCATTTATAACACAGGGAACAAAGTGAGAGGAATCATTTTGGAGTTAAAAATCACAAATTCTTCATGCTAGGTTATAAATCCATATTTATTTTTTTATTTAAGTGCATGTATAGAATACAACTGGGGTTCAAGAGATAAATAGGACTAAACATTTGTAAGTATGAGAGCATTAATAGATAAATGCTACTTGAGGTTCTGTGTGCTGTGTGCTATGTGCTAAGCCGCTTCAGGCGTGTCTGATTCTGTGTGATCCTATGGACTGTAGACCGCCAGTCTCCTCTGTCCATGGGATTCTTCAGACAAGAATACTGGAGTGGGTTGCCATTTCCTTCTGCAAGGGATCTTCCTGACTTCGGGGTCAAACCTGTGTCTCTTAAGAGTCCTGCATTGGCAGGGAGGTGCTTTACCACTAGCGCCACTTGTGAAGAATTGGATAAAATCACCAAGAAATGAGTGTATAGAGAGGAGGAAAGGTCTTGACCTGAGCCCGGAGAGTTGAGAAGATGAAGAAAAGCCAGAGAAGGAGAATACCAAGATGCATCTGAGTATTACTTTAGTAAACAAGACATCTTGTGATATTGTTAATTAAGCACGTAAGTACGCTCTTTTGTCTCAGCAATATTTTTGAAGGTATGTCTCCTTATGCAAGGGCAACAAAAGCAAAAATAAACAAATGGAACTACATTAAACTAAACTATTTTTGCATAGCAAAGGAAACCATCAACAAAACAAAACGGGAGTCTACTGAAAGGGAGAAGATATTTGTATAATATGACATATCTGATAAGGGGTAAATATCCAAAATATATTTTTAAAAAGTAATACAACTCAACATCAAAAAACAAACAATGCAACTAAAAATGGGCAGAGGACTTGAATAAACATGTTTCTAAAGAAGACATAGAGGTGGCCAACAGGCACATGAAAAAATGTTCAACATCACTAACCATCAAGGAAAAGCAGATCAAAACCACAGAGATATCCTCTCACACCTCTCAAACATAGAATAGTTATTATCAAAAAGACAATAAATAGCAATATTGGCAAAGATGTGGGAAAAAAGGGAACCCTACTTTTCTGTTGATGAAAATGCAAATTGGTAAAGCAACTATGGAAAACAGTATGGCGTTTCCTCAAAAAAATAAAAATAAAACTACCATACAACCCATCAATTCCACTCTTGGATATTTTCCTGAATAAAATAAAAGCAATAATTTGAAAAGATATATGCATCCGTATGTTCATAGTAGCATTATTTACAAAAACCAAGATATGGAAGCAACCAAAGTATGTCCATTGATGGACAAATGAATGAAGAAGGTATAATATACACATATATTAATATTTTGTACATATAAACAATAGACTATTACTCAGCCATTTAAAAATAAAATCTTATCATTTTCACCAGCATGGCTAGACCTGGAGGGCATTTTGCCATGTGAAATAAATTATAGAAAGACAAATACTGTATGATTTCACTTATATGAGGAATCTAAAAACAAAAGAAATGAACAAACATAATAAAACAGAAACAAATTTATAGATACAGACAACAAACAGGTGGTTGTCAGAAGGAAGTGGGTGAAGGAGATTAAGAGGTACAAAGTTCCAGTTTCAAAATAAATGAGTCATGGGGATTATAATACAAAATAAATGCATAACATGAGGAATACAGTCAATAATATTGTAGTAACTTTGGTGATAGATGGTTATTAGACTTGTCATGATGATCATTGCTTAATGTATAGAAATACTGAATCACTATATTATGTGGTTAGAACTAACATAGTAGTGTGGGTCAATTATACTTTAATTTTTAAAAGGGGGAAGCTGAGAAAAAACAGCTGAATAACTTGTCTGAAGTCACACAGTTGAGAGTAGAGCCAGGGTATAAGCACAGGCCGTTTGGTTTGTGAGTCTCTACTGTGTTGCCTCAAGAAAGCCAGATTTTGGCCACTCTGAGGAAGAAAGTGCAAAAGGGGAAGTCTCACAGTGATTAGAGCCATCTGTGTATGAAAAGGCTTGCCTTTCTGCAATGGTAGTGAGTCCTGTACAACCACAGGTGTTCAAGTACAAGTTGGACTACCACTTGGCCAAACTAATCAGAGTCTTACTATTCGAAGTGTCATCCATGGATCAGCAGCAATGACACTACTTGGGGGCGTGATAGAATTTCAAGCTCCTCCCCAAGGCCACTGACTATCAAAGCTTAAGAAGCACTCTAGCACAAGATCTTTATGAAGCAGAGTTATAATGCAGGGGTGAGAAGCATGGCTGTATTGTCAACAGGGCAAATCTCAGCTAAGCCAGTTTCTAGCCATGTCACTTATTTGCCTCAGTTCAGTTTCTACGTCTGAAATGGGCCAATAACTGTATTCCCATGGGGTTGCTGTGAGGATTTAATGCACTTATACATGAGAGAGTCAATTCCTAGGCAGGTTGATAAGAAGTCTGGGGTCCCTGAGGAGGAGAAAGGGTCTGGGACTCTCAAAGCAGAGATAGGGGTCTGGAATTCTCAAGGAGGAGGAAAGGACAAACTTTTTTTTCTCTCTACATTCCTTAGTCTTAGTCACATAAAACGTTTTTTTCTTTAAGACCTAAACTGATGATTACACAACAAACAACTCAGTTTAAACACTTTACTAAGGATTGGATTGTATCACAACAGTGTATCCTGCTTGAGGACACTTTCTCCTTTCTGAAAACATTCTGGCTAATCCTGTTAGCTTAAAATGTAAATTATGACAGTGGGTCTCCTAAGATCTTTACAACCTTGAGACATTCTTTCGATTTATTGCAATAACTAATTAAAAATGTGTAGAACTCCCTTGCTTAGACTGGTGAGGGGGGCATTCTCCATCTCCCTTCTGATGTCTATGTCAGAAGTTTTCTCTGTCACTTTAATAAAATTGTGCTATACAAAAGCTCTTGCGTGATCAAGTCTGGTCCCTGTTCCCAAAGCTAAATCATCTTCTTCGGAGATCATGAATCCGACACCGTTCACCATAAGCTACCATCTTGGGAGCTGTCCAGCATCTTCAGGAGAAGATAAGAACATTAAGGGCTCTACCTTCTCTGCTTTCCCAGTATACACGTTTTCTGCTTCTTGTGTGAATGAATGACACGCCCTGTGTGAAGCAAGTGATGAGCCCTGCTCTGCAGTTTCGCAGTGCTTCGTAATGACTGAAGGTAGCCCCAGAAAGGGGAACCTTGTTGGAGGTTTATGTCGACCTGCCAATGCCAAGAGACAACCAACATCCCTGCGAGGGGAGCAGCCAGAGATAGGCAAAGCATGTAGAATGAACTTTCCTTTCTCAGTCACCTTTTCCTGGTCTCTTTGACCACTTTGTAGTTGCGTGGGGAATTAGAACTACTAACATAATCTGTCAAATCATAGACTTGTGATCCATTCTGTTATTGTGTACTTCTACTTAGACCCCATGGATGGAAGTGCTTAGCCTTGCTAGATAGGCAAACTTTGCTAGAAAGTCACTAGGAGTACATTTGGGGCGTGGTGGAGCTCTAACTCCAGCAGCATGCGCGGGAACTAGACAGAGCTCTAGCTCCAGGAATGTCTCACAGGCTAGAGGTCACTCTCACGGGTGCCTGCCTCAGGGGCCAACAACCTGAAAGTGAGTCTTTGTCATGGCTGTGCCTCCTATCTATGTGGAGGACACAGATCCAGAAGTGCAGGACTTGGTCAGATTGGAAGTGAAATGTGTTTCTTCCTTTGGTAGTGCTAGCTCTTAGCAGACCAGAGGAGGCTCTCTGATGACTTCTATCTCAACTCCCTAAATATTCTTTCTGTGGAATCCGTGGAAATGAACTGAAATGATTGGTCTTAGTAGCTTGAGGACAAAAATCTCTTTTTCCTCGCTGGCCGGCCCTTTCACTGTCACATATACTAATGTGGCACTGACTCACTGCTTCTACTGCAGTCAGGACTGTACTCAGGAATATGCATAGGCACGTGGAACATGGATGCTTCCCCTAAGAGTCCTAGCTTGGGAAGCATTCCACAAAGCTACTCTGCTCCATCCTGGGTGGCATCAGAGGAAAGGGGGCGAAAATCAGACAAAGTTCTTAATGGTGAGGAAATGGACATCAATCTGGGACGCCATCAGGTATAACCCTGGTGCATCTCCACCCGGCCTCAGTGGCAGAACCAACAGGGATGAGTAAGGCACCTGCATCAGTAAGGGACAGACCAACTCCAACCAGGGAAGGAAACCTTCAGTGGAGAGTCTTTCTATACCCCCATCTAGAGCAGGGAGGGATGCCTCTGGTGGAAAGAAGCCACAGCTGTGGGTGCTGCTTTTTTCTCTCTTATAGATGGGAGCTAACAGTTCTATAACCACTCTTTTAAAATGCATTTTAAAAACTGGGATAAGTTTAACCCCCAGAGTTTAAAAAAGACACTCCTGATCTTCTTCTGTGATGCTGAATTGCCAAGTATCTTTTGGAAGATGGGGAACACTAACCTGCTGCTGAAGGGTCTCAATAATACTACTGTTTCACAATTAGATCAATTCTGTAGAAAACAAGGGGAGTGGGTAAAAGTGCCATTGTGTTGCTCTATCTCTCTGTGAGACATGCCAGACTTGTGTCCTAAGGGTGCAGATTTGGGTGTGAAACTTTCAGCTCCCTCCTGCCCTCTTACTTTGCCCCTGTAACTGGGATTCCCAACTGAACAGGATGAGAATCAGGGCACCCTTCCAGGAGGGGTTGCCTCAGTCTAGGTAGAAATTCAAAGTCCCAATTGTGGTTGAGACTATTTAGAGGATCCAAAAGGTACATGGAAGGTTTTATAGGACTAACTTTACTTTATGACGCTACTTGGAGAGATGTAACACATGTCTTGGGACAGACACTGATTCCTGACTCAAAAACTTGAGTTTTGGGGGAAGCTACTACTTTTGGAGATGAATGGTTTGAATGTGAAACAAGGGGAAATAGACCTCCTTCCTACTGGGAGCCAAGCGGTTCCAATAACAGAACAGCTTTGCTGGATGTACTCTTAAAGGACTTAAGCAAACACACACTAAGACTTTAAACTATCCTAACTTGGCTGACATAGAACAGGGAGAGAAGGAAACTGCTGGTAAATTCTTAGATAGACTATGGGAGGCTCTCCACAAGTTTACTGACATTGATTTCAAATTTCTCACTCAGTCAGAGCCAGATATCTGCCGTAAGTTACCAAAACAGGTGTTCGGACCAAATCTGTCTTTAGAAAAACTGTTACAGCAGGCTCGGACAATATATTACAGTAGAGAATATGAGGAAGACAAACCAAAGAAAAGGCCCAGGCTCTAGTGATGATTGAGAAAACTGCTAAGAATCAGCCTGAAGAGAAAAATACCCAGAGGGACCCAGGTGAAAAGGGACAGGCCTGTTATTTCGTGGAAAGGGGGGGCACCTCAAGCGAGATTGCCCTCAGGCATCGAAGCCACTCCCAGCCCCATGTCCAGTCTGTAAAGGACCACACTGGAGAAGAGACAGCCATCTGAGGCCTAGGTCCCAGGGCTTGGACTCTCAGGACAATCAGGACTGAAGGTGCTCAGGGGTCCCCACACAAGCCCCTGTTCTAATAAAATCTGAGGAACCCCAGGTGTTAATAACGGTGGGGGGCCAATCCAGTCAATTTCCTTTTGGACACTGGGGCAACTTTCTCTGTGCTCACTGAAGCCCCTGGCCTGCTTTCCTCCTGATCCACTACTGTAATGGGATTCTCTGTATGAGCCAAGGGTTATTATTTCAGTCATCCTTTAAGCTGCAACTGGGACTCTGTGCTATTTTCTCATGAGTTTCTATTTGTGCTGGAGTTTCCCTCACCCCTTCTGGGGAGAGATATACTGAACAAGGTCTAGGCCTCTGTTTTCATGAATATGGAGCCTGCTCTTTCTCTCCCATTAATTGAACAAAATGTAAATCCTAGAGTGTGGGCTGATGGAAAAACTATGGGTTGAGCATAAAATGCTGTTCCTGTCATCATTAAGCTCAATAACCCTCACCTATTTTCACATCAAAAGCAGTATCCACTAAAGCCTGAGGTTAATGAATGGGCAAAATATTACTGTACTGACTTCTCATGATGTAAGTGGGATCTTAAACTCTAAAGTTCAGAACAACAATACTCCATCTTTAAAGCTACTGTAACTCAAGGAGTGTCAAAAGCTCGAGGAATAGAATATCACACTGTTCCTGGGGACCCCAATCTTCAGAAAAAGTTGAAAAGGCTGATGACATTATTAAAAGGCATCTGTATAAGCTAACTCAGGAAACACAAGACAGTTGGTTTAAAGTTTGACCCATAGCTTTAATGAGGGCTTGAACTCCCCCTAAGAAGAAGGGACTGTCTCAGTGGCAGACTGTTTTTGTGCACAGATATTGTCATAGATCCTGAAGTCTTAGAATTAATTATGTGACTGAGCTTTCAGCTTATCAACCTCCTCATCAACTGAAGGCTTCCCATGGTGGGTTTCTCCGTTTCAAGAAAAGGACTTTCTTCAACTCTGAGAATACCTTCACCAACAACAATCATATGTGACGCCTCTTCTTGATCTTATGACATCTAACAATCCTAAGATGGAGTGATGTAACTATGGAAATAATGTGATTTTTAATTTTGATTATATTTTAACTTGGTATAATGACTGTTTTGCCTTACATCTGTAACTGTACATAGGGTTTGTTTCTAACTGTCTGAAGGCTTTTAAGTTACAAATGGTTGTCCAGGATCCTAGAAGTGCCACAATCTCCTCCAACTATTACTTGTGGCTCCTGGATCAGAGGCCCTCAATATGAGGGTTAGGAGAATATGCTGCCTCAACAAATTTAGGGACAATGCCTCTCAACACCAGGAAGTACTTATGGAATGAAAATGATGCCCCTTTCCCTTGGCAACATAATACTCCTAAAAGAAAAAAGGAGAATGAGAGAGTCAATTCTTAGGGAGATTGATAAGAAGTCCAGGGTCCCCAAGGAGGAGAAAGGGGTCCAGAGCCCTCAAGAAGGAGAAAAGGCTCTGGAATTCTCAAGGAGGAGGAAAGGACAAACATCTTCTTTTTTTTCTCTCTCTCTCTCTCTCTCTACATTCCTTAGTCTTACTAACATAAAACATTTCTTTCTTTAAGCCTGGAACTGATGATTACACAACAAACAACTCAGTTTAAACTCTGTACTAAGGATTATATAACAACATCCTGCTTGAGGACAGTTTCTCCTTTCTGAAAACATTCTGGCTAATCCTGTTATCTTAAAATGTAAATTATGACAGTGGGTCTCCTCAGATCTTGACAACCTTGAGACATTCTTTTGATTTATTTAATAACTAATTTAAAAAGTATAGAACTCCCTTGTTTAGACTAGTGAGGGGGGCACTCTCCATCCCCCTTCTGATGTCTGTGTAAGAAGCATTCTCTGTCCCCTTTCATACCTTAATAAAGCTCTGCTACACAAAAGCTCTTCAGTGATCAAGCCTGGTCCCTGTTCCCGAAGCTAAATCTTCTTCAGAGATCACAAATCCAACACTGTTCACCTTAAGCTATCATACATGTAAAGCACACATCATAATGCCTAATAGCTAAGTACTCAATAATTGTAAATCACTAATAGAGTTTTGCCAAGAGAACACACTGGTCATAGCAAACACCCTCTTCCAACAACACAAGAGAAGACTCTATACATGGACATCACCAGATGGTCAACACCGAAATCAGATTGATTATATTCTTTGCAGCCAAAGGTGGAGAAGCTCTATACAGCCAGCAAAAACAAGACTGGGAACTGACTGTGGCTCAGATCATGAACTCCTTATTGCCAAATTCAGACTTAAATTGAAGAAAGTAGGGAAAACCACTAGACCATTCAGGTATGACCTAAATCAAATCCTTTATGATTATACAGTGGAAGTGAGAAATAGAATTAAGGGACTAGATCGGATAGAGTGCCTGATGAACTATGGATGGAGGTTCGTGACATTGTACAGGAGACAAGGATCAAGACCATTCCCATAGGAAAGAAATGCAAAAAAGCAAAATGGCTGTCTGGGGAGGCCTTACAAATAGCTGTGAAAAGAAGAGAAGTGAAAAGCAAAGGAGAAAAGGAAAGATATAAGCATTGAATGCAGAGTTCCAAAGAATAGCAAGAAGAGATAAGAAAGCCTTCTTCAGCGATCAATGCAAAGAAATAGAGGAAAACAACAGAATGGGAAAGACTAGAGATCTCTTCAAGAAAATTAGAGATACCAAGGGAATATTTCATGCAAAGATGGGATCGATAAAGGACAGAAATGGTATGGGCCTGACAGAAGCAGAAGATATTAAGAAGAGGGGGCAAGAATACACAGAAGAACTGTACAAAAAAGAGCTTCACGACACAGATAATCACGATGGTGTGATCACTCACCTAGAGCCAGACATCCTGGAATGTGAAGTCAAGTGGGCCTCAGAAAGCATCACTATGAACAAAGCTAGTGGAGGTGATGGAATTCCAGTTGAGCTATTTCAAATCCTGAAAGATGATGCTGTGGAAGTGCTGCACTCAATATGCCAGCAAATGTGGAAAACTCAGCAGTGGCCACAGGACTGGAAAAGGTCAGTTTTCATTCCAATCCCAAAGAAAGGCAATGCCAAAGAATGCTCAAACTACCACACAATTGCACTCATCTCACA
>NW_011494602.1:2285777-2293682 GCF_000754665.1 Bison bison bison | reverse complement strand
TAGGAAAAGGAGTACATCAAGGATGTATATTGTCACCCTGCTTATTTAACTTATATGCAGAGTACATCACGAGAAATGCTGAGCTGGAAGAAGCACAAGCTGGAATCAAGAATGCCGGAAGAAATATCAATAACCTCAGATATGCAGATGACACCAGCCTTATGGCAAAAAGTGAATAGGAATTAAAAAGCCTCTTGATGAAAGTGAAAGTGGAGAGTGAAAAAGTTGGCTTAAACTCAACATTCAGAAAACTAAGATCATGGCATCTGGTCCCATCACTTCATGGCAAATAGATGGGGAAACAGTGGAAACAGTGTCAGACTTTATTTTTGGGGGGCTCCAAAATCACTGCAGATGGTGAGTGCAGCCATGAAATTAAAAGATGCTTACTCCTTGGAAGGAAAGTTATGACCACCCTAAATAGCATATTGAAAAGCAGAGACATTACCTTGCCAACAAAGTTCTGTCTAATCAAGGCTATGGTTTTTCCAGTGGTCATGTATGGATGTGAAAGTTGGACTGTGAAGAAAGCTGAGCACCAAAGAATGATGCTTTTGAACTGTGGTGTTGGAGAAGACTCTTGAGAGTCCCTTGGACTGCAAGGAGATCCACCCAGTCCATTCTAAAGGAGATCAGTCCTGGGTGTTCTTTGGAAGGAATGATGCTAAAGGTGAAACTCCAGTACTTTGGCCACCTCATGCGAAGAGTTGACTCATTGGAAAAGACTGATGCTGGGAGGGATTGGGGGCAGGAGGAGAGGGGGACAACAGAGGATGAGAAGGCTGGATGGCATCACCGACTCAATGGACGTGAGTTTGAGTGAACTCCGGGAGTTGGTGATGGACAGCGAGGCCTTCGTGCTACATGGGATCACAGAATCAGACACTACTGAGCGACTGAACTGAACTGAATAGGAATATGCATCAGATGTAATGCTAGACCAGATAAATACCTCCTTTATCCTCTTTAAAGAAAAGAGTTTTATAAAAAGGATTTAAGAGGAAGAGGGTGGGAGAAATCAATTGATGCATAAATATCTTCAGTTTGAAATGCCTTTGATTCTTCAGATGAAAGAGTATTCAGTAAGAAGCTAGGAATATGTTTCTGAAGATCATGAGAGAAGGTGGGACTTGGAATATAAAGTGAAAGTGTTAGTTGTGTCTGACTCTTTGTGACCCCATGAACTGTAGCTCACCAGGCTCCTCTGGCCATGGAATTCTCCAGGCAAGAATACTGGAATTGGTTGCCATCTCCTCTTCCAGGGGATCTTCCCAACCCAGGAATCAAAACAGTGTCCTGCATTGCAGGTGGATCCTTTATCACCTGAGCAATCAGGGAAGCCCATACTTTAGAGAATTGTGGGAATAAAAAGAGATCACATGTGTGACAGTGCTTTACAATTTGTACAAATGTGAACAGTTCAATATTCTTCTCTTTGGCTTAGAGTATTAAAGTTTTCATGATGGAGAGTCAGGACATGTTCCATGGGGATATGGAGCTCCTAGAGGGCTTGTCCAGGGCTCAGGGAAATGTCCAGCTTAACGTGCAGGGCACCACAATTTTACTGCTTCAAACCAAACGCTGTGGAGAATGAGCAGTCAACAGAGAAGGTAGAGACAGGACAGAGTGCATGGTAGAGCACTTTAAGAAATGGAATGAGTTGCACAAACCATCAAGTGAAGTCAGAGGTTAAAAAGAAGGGCAGTCCACTGGATATGAGCAAGAGGTCACTGATGCTATCTGCTGAGATATTAGAGTGCCTTGCCCAGCCTGGTACCTGTTAGCTAGCAGAACTGCACTGCTGTTCATGGCCAACACTAACAGAATGACCCCAGATAGCCTTGCTCCATCCCAGCCATATCCTGAATTATTCAAACCAATCCATCCCCACCTGATTTTCACTGCCAGAGTCCCTGGCTCTTGGAATCAATTCTTATTGAAGATCTCACATCATCCCCTCAAAAACAGTAGCTGACATTGATATTGATATTCTGTTCTGACTTCTGGCTGACTCTCTCAAATATATTTTGAGTGTTTCTTCTGACCTAATTTTTATTTATGCTCCTTATTAGGTATTGATCTCTGAATTCCCTCCTTGATTGAACTTGGCATTCTTTTATTTGGACTGTATTTCTTCTGCTTATCGAAAGTAATCATCTTGCCAGCCTAGATATTGTCTTGAAATTCAGCCCAACCAAACTTATGGTCAGTGATCCATAGACTCATCCCATTAGCAGCATGCTTGCATGCTAAGTTGCTTCAGTCATGTCCAACTCTTTGTGACACTATGGACTGTAGTCCTCTAGGCTCCTATGTCCGTGGGATTCTCCAGACAAGAATACTAGAGTGGGTTGCCATGCCCTCCTCCAGGGAATCTTCCAAAACCTATGGATAGAACTGGTGTGTCTTAGGTCTCCTGCATTGGCACATGGGTTCTTTACCACTAGTGCCACCTGGAAAGCCCATTAGCAGATGGAACCATAAAGCTGCTAAAGAAATTAGTAATACACAAGTCATAATATGTTGATGTTACCTGAAAAGGGGGGGTATGGGGGCTAATTTTGTCTGTCAACTTGACTGAGCCACAGGGTACCCAGATATCTGGTCAAACATTTCTCTGAGAGTGTCTTTGGATGAAATTAACATTTAAATCAATAGACTGATGAAGCAGATTGCCCTCCCTAACGTGGTGGGCCTCATCCAACCAGCTAAAGCCCTGAGTAGAACAAAAAGGCTGATTCTCCCCCAAGTAACAGAATTCCTCTTGCCTGGCTTCTTTTAAACTGGGACACTGGCTTTTCCTTGTCTTCAGATTCAAACTGAAACAATGGTTTTCCATGAATCTTGAGCCTGCTGGCTTTTGGTCTAGACCTACACCATCATTGGCTTGGTGTCTTTGATCTCCAGCTTCTTGACTCACCCTGCAGGTCTTGAGACTCATCAACCTCTATCATCATGTGAGCCAAATCCTTACGGTAAATGTCTTTGCCTATATATATATATGTATATACACACACACACACATACATACATATACACATACATATACACACACATACTAGAGAACAAGAAGGGGGAGGGTAGTATGGGGGAGAGAGAATGTATGTCTCTCTCTATATATATATTCATTATCTATTGGTTCTGTTTCTCTGAAGAGATACAGATGGAGTAAGTTCAATGGGGCTGGCAGAGTCTGTACTAAAGCACAGTGATTCCAGTCTATACTAAAGCACAAATTCCCACTGTCTCATTTATTAGCTATGGTTAGGTTACTTAATCTCTCTAATCCTCAATTCCCCACTCTGTTTTACTAAAATCCCAATATATTCCAGTGTCAAGCATATAGCAGATAAATGTTGAGTAAATGAATGAACCAATACAGGTGAAGAAACCAGAGTTGTTAATTGATACATATTTCATTAGCAGCTAATGAAAAAAATCAACCTTTCATATTAAAGCAGAGTTATGTCACTACTTAAAGGAAAAGTTTAAAGTCTCATCAAATTGAGAGATTTACTTTATCATTACTTCACAATTTCCTTTTGAGTTGGTTATAATTTTTGTCCCCATTTTACCTATGAGAGGACCAAGGTACAGAGAGGTTACAGACCTAATAAAACTCTTGAAAGACTTACTAAAGGAATATTGTGATCGCTTTCAAATAACCCTTTGAAAGTTTGCTAATTTCAGCTACTATCTTCTCCTTCCTTTTGTCCCTGTCACAGGGTTCTTCCTCCCTGCTTGACCACCTTCATATCTCAGTATGGGAGAGGGTCCTAGGATGCATTCATGTACAAAAGAGACCTTATAATTTTGATGCATTAAGGACTAGGAGTTTGGAAGCACTCAGCATTTGTCTGGTAAGTACTTCTCTTTCCATCCTACAATGTTGTTCTTAGTAAGGAATGAGGTGTTATTTGAAAATTTGAGGTGCAGTCTTTTTTTTTTTTCCAACACAGCAACCCAGAAACAGAAACCAGTATCTTTTAGTCCTCCATCTACCGCTCTGCCTCAGAGGTTTCAGGGAACAATGAGTTTAGATTTAGAATATTACGTTTTCCCCAGCTACTATTAAGTCACTGCCTATAAATGGGGCGGGGGTTGGGGTCAGAGCTGGAAAAATGTATGAAGAAAGTGGCAAGTAAGCCACATGGAAAGGAAACCAAGGAATTAAAATGGTTGATCTGTCAAATTGTATATTCTTGTGCACTCACGATATTTTGAAATATTGTTCATGGGTATGATCTTGGAGAAGAGGGTTCTGAGCTGGGCTAGTTCTAAACTACTTGCAAACTGACTTATAACATGTTATAAAAACTTTTTTATAATTATTCTTTGTGAGAGACAGTGAGAATGAAGTCGCTCAGTCGTGTCTGACTCTTTTCGACTCCATGGACTGTAGCCCACCAGGCTCCTCTGTCCATGGAATTTTCCAAGCAAGAGTACTGGAGTGGGTTGCCATTTCCTTCTCCAGGGGATCTTCCCGACCCAGCAATCAAACCAGGTCTCCCACATTGCAGGCAGACATTTAACCATCTGAGCCACCAGGGAAGTTTGTATCTTGTACCTTACCTGGGAGATATAAACTAAATACCTTACATCTGGAGTTACTGCAAACCAGAACACTTTGGCACATGGTGTACCAGAAAAAGCTTTCAGAGACTAAATTAGCATAGTGTAAATATCCATCCAGCAGAGCAGGTAATTTTCTCATTACTCATCAAATGAGTTCCTAAGCATTCGTTACTCTACATGTTGGATCTTTGTAGAAATAACTCACAGGCAGCTGAATCATTTCAGAGCAAATTTCCTATCACTTTCCTTCTCTGTATGGCTTAGGCCTTTATGGATCCTGAATAACATAAATATGCTGGTTCCCTACTGGCAAGGATGACTGTGGATTTTTTTTTTTAAATCAAGCAAGGAGAAAACCCTAGGTGGGGAAATCTCATTATCATATTAAAATGCATTTAGAGATGTCTGGTTTTCCTGAATAGACTTATATTTATCCAATGTCTATGTTTTCCAAATTTATTCTTTTCTCAGAACAAAATGAAGAACATCTCAAACAGCATCATTTTTAACAGAAGCACAAGAGAATGAGAAATGCTGCCTTCACTCAGCATAATCCTGTAGAGCTTGAGGTATTTTCCGTGATGCTTTGAATCAGTCTGACTCTCTTCTATACTGTGTAATTTTTAAAGATATCAATGTGGGGCATCAGCAGTTGAAAATTCAGAATACCAAGCCAGTCCTCCCCTGTGACTGCCACAGAGCTGTCGCCCACAGGATGCACCTTCATCACTGACGTAGGTACTTTTTCAGTTTTACTATTTTTTAACCTGGAAAATCCCCTACCTCCTCCATTCCTGCACAAAACTTTCTGCCTGAATGACTTTCAGACTGAGGGCCATACACATATTCCGTTTCTTCCCACTGCAGGCTCCCCAACCCCTCAACTTTTATGGGCTAAAAAAAAGTCACATTTAGAGGAAAAAAATTGTGATCATAAAGTGTTTTGCTGTGACATCAGTGCATTTGCCTTCACTTCTCCCAGCCCATTCCAGCTTGCTCTAGAATGAAGGTGACAGCTGTAACTAGGAGTTTCATTGTCAAGTATCTGAGGACCAGGCAGATTCTCTTCTTCTTAACTGTATAAGAATCTTAAATGTTTAATGAAGTAAACACATTTCAGCAACACGTCCTGTTTTCAGAATCCAGCTTTAATAAAAACCCAAACACTATTTGTTAATTATTACTGAAAACATTAATATTTCAAAATACCCTTTGGTCAAGAAGTCTTTAAACAGACAATAACATCCACTTATTTCAATTAAAGGTATTGCTTATTGAATTCTTACAGTTCTATTCGGTATAAATGTTCCCTTTACAACTCTGCTTCTCTTCTTTGTTTCTGGGATTCATTCTCTCTCTCGCTCTCCTTGTGCATTAAAAACCTAAGCTGGCTCTCATGCCTCAGAGCGGGGTTGTGTGTTGCGGGGGCTGGGGGTGTAAGTTATACGTTGTCCCCCATCCAACCCCCAGACAAGGATTTTCCATCACCTAAAAGGGGCCATCAAATTTTAACACTGCGAGGCACGACTTCTAATCTCATTCTTCCCGGAAAAGTACAAACAGTTCCTCAACCGAGGTCCCCCCTCCCACGCGCTCCCCAGCTTGCCCTCCCCGCGGAGAGTCCCGCAACAGCCTCCCCAACACCTATGAATCATCCGAGAGGCTGCCACCGCGGGACTATTTGCATATGCGCCCTCCACCGCCCCTCCCCTTCTTGGCGCCTAAAGCACACAACAAAGGACAAGATTATTGCTTTATGATTATTCTTTTTAATCTCTCCTATAACCAGCACTACTAGCTTCTCTCGCCCACCTCTTGTTTTGAGCATCGGAAGGCCAGCCTCGTCTGGTACCCAGGGTTTGCGCACTGAATGAACCAGCAGAATTTTGTAGCGTCCCAGCATCCTTGAACCTGTAGCTGTTCACATACTACCGGCTCCCCAGAAGCCTAGTCAATCCTATAAGGAATGTACAGCGCCTCTGTGGACTCTTCCTAAGAAGTTCAACATAAAACCCTAGGCTCCGATTGCAAATTCAACCCCAAACAGCGTCATCTATTTTGCCCTCCTCAAACAACTCTCAACTCCAAGCCTTGAACTCAGCATACCCACGCTGGTTGGGTTAACTACCTACTATTCCCTACCCTTTCCCCTAACTCCTTTGAAATCTCTGTGATGATTGCTCTGACGTACTTTAAAATAACGTGTACTAGTCTCTCTCCACAACTGACCACATTAATGCGAACTCCAAGCCCTCGATGCTACTTTGATAAAATGAAGAAATCACTCATAAAAATAGCAACCCACCAGACCATATATGGAGCTGGTGGGGGTTGACAGGGATGCCCCTTCGGACCAGCTTTTTTAGAAAAAGCAAATTGCAGCTGAAATCCCCCACCCTCTTACTCCTCCTCTGCCTTCCCCTTCCGTTTCATGACTCAACCAAAGACTCAACTCAGCAGGGGAAATTTTTTGTATATATATAATCGCATATAGTCCATGTATATAACACATATACATACAGACACACACCTATACAAACAAAACAATATCAGAAGACCAGTCGCAAGATAAATGAATTTGCCTGTGCCTGGGTGTTAAAGTGGAATCATAAGAATAGTCCCGTTCGGGTGTTTATAAAAAACTAAAATACAAAGCTTTGCAGTAAAGCGAGCTGGGAGCTGAGTCAAGCGCTCAGTACCTCGCGGCTCCTCCCCTCCCACCCCCGCCCGCGTCCTCCCCCCGCCCTCCCCTCAACACACTTCCTCCCCGCCCCTCCAGGAGATGGCTATTAAAAGCTGCTGACGTCAAAAGGGACGGCCATCTTTGATGAGGGCAGAGCTCACGTTGCATTGAAGACAAAACCTCGGGGAGGTCAGGTGCTGTCTTTCCTTCCCTCCCTGCTCCGCGGCTCCTCCACACTTGGAACCTGCAGGGGCCGGGCGAACACCACCCTCTGGAGAAGCCAAGGTAAGGAGACCCCCTCCCCAGGTCGTGGTTCTGGCACTGGCTGGCTGCATACCCAGAAGGGACCACAGCTGGGCAGACCAAGTGAGCTTGGGTAAATATACAAGAATTTGTGCACCCAGGGTGCGGTATTCCGTGTGTGCGCGTCCGGCTAGACTCCCGCCTAGGGCTTTATAAAGTATTTTCGAGGTGAGCTGCTTGGGGAAGGGGTGAAAGGGGATAGTGCAGATGGAGCGATGGGGTGGAAGCGCAAGAATACGTACGGAATAACTTACTCTTTTGAAACAGTAGTGGGACCCTCTGTCTCTTCCATTTTGCGATGCAGTTTTCAGAGATGTTTAGGCTGCTGTTTTTTTTTTTTTTTT
>NW_011494602.1:2256699-2285522 GCF_000754665.1 Bison bison bison | reverse complement strand
GGGGCTCGGGCTCGCCTCCGGGACTGCGGCGGCCCGCTCTCAGCACCCTGGACAGCAACACCAGGGGACTGCGTTGGTGCCCGCGACCTTTCAGCACCGCGGATAGCGGTCCTGCCACAGCGCCGCATTTACCTGCGGCAGAGACGCCTGGCCAGGGCTAGAGGTTTCAGGCCAAACTGCTTCTCTGAGACTCCGATCTCTCGGATATCCCTGATAGAGCAGGCATAGTAGGTTAAAAGGAAAAAATAAATCCTTCCTACCGGACCCCTCTGCAGGCAATTACCAGTTCCCATCCTTAGCTCCTGCATAGCTTCAGAAAAAAGTCTACTTATGGAAATTTTCTGTGTTACCCTCTCCCTCTCCTTACCCCCGCCTTTTTAAGGTAGAAAACAAACACATTTTTTAAGATCTGTACTTATCTTCCAGTAGGCAATCAGGGGTTTTATTTATTTATTTATTGACACAAAATAGATCTGTCTACAGATCCTAGGTGGTCATGGATAGGGTATATACAAAGATGGCAACACGATCTGTTTATAGGAGTGTTATATCTTTTGACATGTATCTATTTGATAAAAAATATGGGGGTAGTTGAACTAAGCAAAATCAACTTCAATAGTGAATCCCTCTTCCTCTCCTTTATCTTTGTGATTAGGCATGAACAGAAGCACATACCCATAAAAATACATCTCTAAGACATATTATGGGTCTTGCAGGGTATAGATTTAACCTCTTTGGCCGTGGTTTCAGAATGAGAGGAAGTGTTTCCTATGGACATTGGTTATCTCAGGATAATTTTCTGATTTTGACAATATTAAGACTGGTTTTCCTCAGGAGAATCCAACTGTGTCCTTCAATGCGATGCAGATGGAAGGACCATGGTGTTAGACTGAAACTGGACTCTGACCTAAAGATCTGTGATTTCCTTTCCAGCACTGCGGGATTTTGCTGAGGCAGTGATAAGTACTTTGACTATTTTCTATTCTGACATTTTGAGCCTCTGAGTGAACAAAAATTGTTACAGGGATATTTCCAGCCATTGGTATGGACAAAAATCAATATAAAATGACCAGGAACAAAACTATGCTCACTGAGTAGTTGTTAAATAAGAGTAACAGCATCATGTGTAAGAATGTAGATACCACACATTAAATAAACATTAGCATGATCCCTTGAAAAGTCTTAAAATAAGATCTTATATTGGGGCTAGTTAGTCATTAAGTCCAGTCATTTATATGCTGGAGGTGCTCAAATGCCCTATCCACATAGAGAAAGTACTTTTCATTCCTGGCTATTTATTTACTACTGTTTTACAGTTTTTTATGGATAACTATGTGGCTCCATGTAAGTATATATTCAACTGTTGTTGGATACAAATGTAAAATTATTATTTAAGTGTATGTAACTACATAGATGAATTTTATAACTCTGCAGTCTACAGATGAAATAAACAACTGTGTTTTAGTGATGGGAGGAGGGGAGACAAGATGGCTAGGAGTCTTTAAAAATGCTTTGACTCCATGCTGCATGTCCAGACAGCTCTCTGCGTAGTTGCGACAAATGAAAAAGCTCAACGCTTCCGGAATTACGCGCTTGGTCATTAGTAATTACTGCTGGGTTTGTTTGCTAGTGGAAGACTGGGACGGTGGGGCAGAGGTAGAGGACTGCAGTGAAGCTGGCAAAGGGCACAGATCTGGGAGGAAGTGTTGATGTGCACAATTATGGAGCTAATGGCTTACTGAGAAGTTAAACAGAAATGTAATTGAAACATGAATTTTAACATTTACATTATGGATAAGCTTCAGGGAAAAAAAATCAAGATATTTCCTATCTTAAGTTTTAAATTTAAAAAATCCAGGGCAATACAGTGAGAAGAGGCAGAAGCAGATGGATGTAAAGACTTGCCAGGAAACATCAACACAGACCTTCTGACGGTACCTGCCTGTTTGCTCGCTGGAATTTTCTGCTTTACCACCTTGGCATTCAGAACGTGAAACAGTTTGTAATCTTATTAACCTCTCCATGGTAAAATCTGCCAAGAATTCACTGTCTTATTTTCACTTTGTTAAACATGCATGACCACACATGCACAAACACAGTACCAACTGCCCCTGAATTAGATTATATAAAGACACTTCTAAAGTCTTAAGTCTTGACCATCAACCAGAAGACTGAGGTGTCTGCCAGTAGCACCTCTTCTTGTAGCAGGCAGCCTTCAGCAGATCATGTAGGTGTCAGTGATTAGAAGAAATGAGAGATAATTTGAGAGAGAAGTTGGGAAAGAAGATATGAAGGATTAAAAATAGATGAATCTGCTTTTTATATGATGCACTATGAATAAACTTTTTCTCACATCATGGAACTGATTTACAGCTCTATAAAGGGAAGAAAATTGGTTTTTTCAGCCTCAGTGCTAGATACATTTCTGCAATGTCATCCTTTGTCAGCAGAGACAAACCTGATTGAAAGATATTGATCAATCAGTGAGCACCAGATACATAAATGAACCCCACTGAAGATATAAAATCTCATGCTTATATGGTTTTTGACCTCAATAAGTTTAACATCTAGTATTCTTAATGAAAACAATAAACAACAAACATTTGTAAATAATACCAGAAAGAAAATACAATAAAATAGTAGAAGGAAAATCATGAGGGAGTATATAATTATTTGCTAAGTCAATGTGACCAAAAGTAAGGAATGAAAATTCTTAGGGCAATATTTCAGTGGACTAGAATGGTCTGAGAGAAGAAACAGAACCTAAGCTGGCTTTTGGAGGTTGGAGAGAGGTGGGGGGAAGTCTGCCAAGTAAAAGTTACAGCACAGGTAGAACTACAAGTTAAACAAACTCAAGTTATGCTCAGCAGACCCTAAAGATGCCCATCTATTTGGGTGGAGTGGGAGGCTTGTAAAGGGGAATATGCTAGAACAGTGAGTTAGAGCCATCTATGAAAGGCCTTGAATGCTACACTGAGGAATTAGTGCTTTATCCTTTGAAGATGATTTCTGAGCAGAAGCTGATGTACAAAGTAGCCATGTCTTTTTTTAGCATTTTGGAATTGCTGTTGACCGAATGGAATTAAATTTGCATTCTCTCATAAATAGACAGTGGCAAAGTGTTATCATAAAGGATGATAAATTAAAAAAATAATAACCAGTCCTCATTTAGTCATCTGTTAAGATCACCCTGCATGGAGGGAACGGAGACTCAGATATAGAGAATGGACTTGTAGGAGAAGCAGAGAGTGGGACAAATGGAGAGAGGAGCATTGGCATATATACACTACTATGTGTAAAATGGATAGCCCGGAAGTGGCTGTGTTATGCAGGGAGCCTGCCTGGTGCTCTGGGATGGCCTAGAGTGGGAGGAGGGGAGGGGAAATATGTGTAATGATGGCCGATTTGCACTGTTGTACAGCAGAAGCCAACATAATACTGTAAAGCAGTTTTCCTCCAATAAAAAAAATAAAGGAAGCCAGATATCTCAAAAAATAATAAATTTTAAGAAAGATCATCCTGCAGTATACACATGGGCTTCTAAGTCCTACCCAGAAGTTAATTGTAAGTTTCAAATTTTAATTATTGACTGGAACAAATTATTCAAGATGAGTGTCTACCAAGAAGGTCGAGAATCGGGTCAGAAATCTGGGGATGAGAGATATCCAGAAGGTACACTTGAATAATAATCATGTGGAACACTCTTGTGGACTCTCTGAGTATTCTGCATTGTCAAATACACTAACTGAATAGATGGGGAAAGAGGCCAGGCTTTCTATTCATGTTTCAGGCAGCATGACACATACAACCAGTTCCCAGTGGCCAAAACTGGAGAAAAAAGAAAGGAAGGAATAAAAGATGCTATGATAAAAGTTTGAAAAACTGAGGTAAAGTGGGCAGTATATCATATTTCTTTCCCTACCATCCTAGCATCCTAGCTGAATTTTGCTGATTACTGTCACTCCAGGGCTTGCTTGAGGTCTGAGCTATACCCATTTTGTTTTTAATCTTGTGGTTGCTACTCTCACAGCAGAGCTTCACAATTCCAAATTCTAATGTAACTGCTGAACCTGAAATAGTCCCTGGCTTCATGTGGAAAAATAAATGGCAGTTGCAGATATAGATCTTGTTGCTATTTCAATTCTTGCTCAGAAGTGTCAAGGGACTATTCTCATCTGTTCTTCACCAAAACACTGGCAGGAGAGACATCCTTAGGATAACATGTTGATTTCCAAGTTGACTCCCTGGGGCGAAATTGCAGATAGTGACGTTTGATGCTTTAGAAGGTCAGGCTGATGGTTATTAAACTGAGTGCAGAGGGCCTTCCAAGTTATTAAGTAGAAGGGAGGAGATAGAACAGAGCACTGAGGAAACAGAACCTGGTGAGTGGAGAAAGTTTTTTAAAAGTAATCTTACAAAAGGAAAGAGGCTTCAGAGAAATTTCCAGAGAATGCTGTCTGCACTTTGAACTCTTCAGAATTACTTTCATTGCTGTAATGATAATAGCTACTTGTTTCTACATAATTTTCTTCACAAGGATCTCAAAGCACTTCACCCAATATAAAATCCAAGCAGTTTCTAATGTCTAAATAAATGATGCAAACCATAGTCAGTTCATATATGATATTAGTAACATTTAGTAAGCCATAAATCTGAGAACAGAAATACCCAAAGCAGTGACTAATCACAATAGGTCTGTGGGGGAGAAGAGTGAACCTCTAATTCTAAAAGCTTTTACCTGCGCTAGCTCACTGAATCCTCGTAACAGTCCTGTAATCAGGGTACCATTATTGTTTCCATTTTACAGAAGAGGAAACTGAGGCAAAGAAAGGCTAAATAACTTGCCTAACATTACAGAGCAGAGCCAGGGTTTAAATGCAGTCTGTGTGATTTCAGAGTCTAAGCTATACACTCTGCGACCTCTTGCATCATCTACATTTTTCATGTTGGCCAAATAGGGCACAGAATATACATGATTTTTTGTTTGTTTGTTTGCAGTATCTTTCCCCTTTCAGTTTGATGGCAGAGCATGATGGCAAGGATGCTTGCTGATCAGGAGCCAGGAGATCTGGATTTAGATCCGAAGCAACTGCTTTTTCTTTTCTTTTTTTTTTTTTTGGTAGATTTTTTTTTTAATTTATTTTTTATTATTTTTTTTTACTTTATAATATTGTATTGGTTTTGCCATACATCAACGTGAATTTCTTTAAATGAATCATTCAACCACTATTGAATGGTGGAACTGAGTTCCACTTGGAACTCAATTTCTTCATCTACTGAATGACAGAATTGAATGAATGTTTTCCAATATCCTTATCATATTAATGAAGTTAATGAAATCAGTGGTGAAAAGTCTAGGTGGGTGAGTCTGAGCCAGTTTACCTGGTGGTCTCAGAGGTTACTGCCTAATACTGCTTCAGTAACTGACCTGACTGCTTCTCTCAATGTGAGATTAATTATATCCACCGCTCCTCTGCTCCTCAGTGTTTCTCTCTTTTTTCCCCCTCAATAATTTCTTTGACATCATCTTTCTGAGGCCTTTCTGGTCAGACTTAAGAAACCTTGACTTTTTTCTCAAAGGCCTAATCTGAGTCAACACTGCTTTGGGGGATCTCCCCTCCTCAATCAGATTTATTGCCGTCTGGCACAGACTGTTTTTTTCAACCTGCCTAAACTTTTTATAATTCTTCTTTCAACCCAACTAACTGTTTTTAAAATTTTATTTCTAAACCCCCTTTTGATCATGTCTTCTGTCTGATTTGAAGCAATTTATTAGCTGCTATATCCTCATTCTTCTTTCTTCTCCTACCTCTTAGAAAAGGGGAGAGAGAAGCTTTTTATAGAGTCTGTGAGATCATAAGTACTTAAAAAGCAACATTTTCATATGAACTGAATTACATGATTTAAGTAGCCAGCTCAAAAACTAATAAAATTTGGAGGATGGGGAGAAGGTGGTGAAATAACATTACAAAAAAGTTTCAAGGATGAGGGACTAGGAGAGAAGGAAGCTTTAAAGGCTATGAGATTTAAAGTTCAGAGGTTACAGCTGGCGGTACAATATATGTTAATTAAATTCATAGTCACGTGTGGATTAAATTCACAAGTTCCAGAAAAGCCTTGTTCCCCTTGTTGCTATAACCTCATTCTTACTGCAGACTTCAGCATCTTTCCATCAAAGTAAAGCATGAGGAGATGCTAACTGATTTTCTTACTGCTGACTCACAGAGGTTAGTTTCAGCAGTGATTAACTAATAAGAAGAACAAATCTGTATCCCCAAAAAGAGATGGGGGAAAATCCTATTGAAGTGTTAGTGCTTCCTTTTAAATGCTTAACAACCATTCTGGAGGAACTCAAAGTGAATTAACAATGCTCAGACTGGATTGGTGCTGAATGACAGCTGCGCTAGGTTTGTGAATTGCTTTCTGTGGTTTTGAAAAATAAATTTGATCCTCTTAGTTAGTAAAACAAGCTGAAGTATAATCCCTGTGAAGGGAAAATTAAAACAACTTACTTATCTTTTATTCTATTGTTGGGTTTTTGTTACTGATTTTATTTGGTTCCTATTACCGAAAGAGGCTTCCCTGGTGGCTAGACTGTAAAAATCTGCCTGCAATGTGGGAGACCCAGGTTTGATCCCTAGGTTGAGAAGATCCCCTGGAGAAGGGAATGGCCACCCACTCCAGTACTGTTGCCTGGAATTGTTACCTCCTCCAGGACAGAGGAGTCTGGTGAGCTACAGTCCATGGGTTAGCAAGAGTCAGACACAACTGAGCAATTATTGTGTTATATTACCCAGAAATGGCTAATTCTCATATCTTAAATTGAGACTGCACTTTCTGTCCGCTCACCTCATTTTCCAAAATTGTCCATTTCATACTTGAAGAAAAGGTTGTTTTTCTTCTAGAATGGTTCTAGGTTCAACAAAATGCCTATCTTGTCCCAGTTTCTCCATCATTTTCTAAATCCAAATGACCCTACTTATAGATTTTGAACTTGAGAGATGATTTTTTATGCCTACAGGCTTGAGTGAGTGGTTTCTGTTCTTTACTGATGACATGTAAGAAAACAAAAGACTCTCAGCTGCCCCCAGAGGCCAGAGTTTCCCTGGGCTCCTGCCTCATCCCTATTCTAGAGAAATCTCTCAGTGAAGCTTAGAGAGTCCTGCAAGTTGAACAGAATTCCCTTTCCACAGAGAATCTCAAGCCAAATTGCTGATCTCTTTTATTCATGTTCTGTACAGTTTCAAAGAATAGTGACTGACAAATTGTGAAGCAGTATATTTCTTAAATTTCACTGAAGTTGGTCTGACAGCCAGTTAGAGGCAAATCACACTGCAGCATAAACAGAAAGTAGAGGGAAATAAATGCCAGTAAGTCTGCCAGGAAGAACACTGGCAAAAGATTTCAGTATGCAATAGTTCTATCGAGTGAATTTTTTCATTTTCATAGGACAGTCCATTATAACTTCATTATGATACTAGAAAGCAAGATAGTATTCCTGATTTATGCTTGAGAAATTGCTGAATATATGAACTTTTTCCAGTTTCAAAGTGACTATCCCTCTATTCCCTCCTCAAACATAAATAAGCTGTCATTATAGCACTCTTCACTAATTAATTCAACAGATATTTATTGAACGTCTGTCTTGTCCCAGGAAAGCAGTACTGGTTAGTGAAGATAGAGCAGTGAATAAAACATACATGATTCTGCTTTCAGTGTATTTTTGCTGGGCATCCGTTCTTGATGTATTTTTCTTTTAGAAGACACATTTCACATAGACTCCCTTTTAGACTCAAGGACATGAACCCAACTTAGAAAAATATTTGGCTCTCTGTCCAAAATATGCAACTGATTGAAGGTTTCTACTCAGTGATCAGTGTCCATGGAAAGGTTGCCATCATAAGCAAAATGTAAATTAAGAATCATCCTTAGCCATCTAGGAACTTAGGAAATATCTAAGATATTCCTGTGTGCAAATTTGTCTCTATTTGTGTGGCAACAAATTAGGATATCACTCAATTTCCTTTATATTCCTGTTATATTACAGTACCCCAATCTCTCCCTATATAGACCATTCCCCACCACTCATGGACAGAATAGGTCAGGCTTCAAGAAACATAGTATTTTCTAGGTCAGAAAACCTAGTCCCAACTATAAAATTCATGGCACAAAGCAAGAATAGAGTGACTGAGAAAAACAGCAACATCTTTTAGGTGACAGTACCTCCCAAGCCAATCCACTCCCCTCCTCTGAAAACTCCCTTAAATAAGTTTCAAAGATTCAGGAACAAACAGAAGAATGTAATGATCTCCCAGCTCTTGCTTTTCAGAATCTACCTCTCCTTACCAATAAGCAATGCTCCCATCTTCCTTATAAGATTTATCACATTGCTTTGTAATTATGTACTTGTGAATTTCTCTACCCTAACTGACTATAAAGGTCTTTGAGACCAAGAGCAGTGTCTTAACCATCTTTGAATCCTCAGCACTTGTAACAATTCCTGTCACACACCAGGTATACAGAAAAAGAATGAGTGAATGGGAATGCCAACTACCCCTTTGCAGCGAATTCTACCACTGTAAGTAATTTCTTCTTTTATTGATCAGATATTATGATCAGAACAACTCAGAAATACAGATTCACCCTAAATGTTGGAATAAAATTATGTCCTAAAGAATTACGTTTGTTCATCCCAACTAGCTGCCAAAGTTTGGCAAATAATTAATTTTTCTGACCTGCTGTTTTATCACCTATGAGTCAAGAGTTAAAATGCTAATGAAGAATCAGAAGAATCTCAAGAAAAACCTTACTAAAAGTAGGTTTATATTCAGATATGAAAAACCACTGAAGAATGAAGAATATTGCCTATGAGTGATTTAGGCCAGTTTCACATATAAAGCCAAGCTGTTTAAGATATATAAGCTGTTAAAATTCTTTACTTTTCATTAGGATAGAAAGGATATTTTTGATATTTTTGCTGCCTCTCTTCGCATGTTTCCTGAGACATATAGTCAATGGAGACAGACTGGTGGCTTCAGCTTACTCTTGTTGTTGAGGCCATGTATTTTGCTCGCTTCTGTGATGGAGTGGTGGCCTGGTATATACGAACTCTCCATGTTGAGTTAACTTCTGAGAAAATGTCCTCCAAACACAATAATTTCTAATTTGTCCTTTCAAACATCCAGTGTCCTCTTGCCTAGGAGAGAAAACTAAACTGAGACATGATGTGGTAAATTAGTCCCATTTATCATCCACCTGCCAATGCAAGACTCAGGTTTGATCTCTAGGTCGGGAAGACCCCCTGGAGAAGGAAATGGCAACCCACTCCAGTATTCGTGCCTGGAAAATCCCGTGGACTGAGAAACCCAGCAGGCTATAGTCCATGGGGTTGCAAGACAGTTGGACATGACTTAGCAACTAAACAACAACAATCGCTAAGAAAAAGCCATTACCAACGGAGCATTGAATTTTGCATCCCCCTCCCCCGCCCCTGCCAGTCCTTCTCTTGAAACAAGTCTAAAACCACTGAGCGGTTACTCTGTGCCCTACTTTCCCCAGCTGAGTGAAGGCACCACTTGTTGGCCACCAGACTTGTTGCATGCCCACAGTACGCTGTGCTAGACCTTGGCATACGTTATCTCATTTAATTTCCATGGCAACCTTAAAAGCCTTTGGAATTTTTGTCTCTCTGACTGCAAAGCCCATGCTTTTCCCTACCACCTCATAAATTTTCTCATGAGTCGCACACAATACATTGAGATCTTCTTTTAGAAAATGTGCTCTGATGTACAGAACATGAGTCAGCAAAGTCTGAAGAATTCTGTCCTCTGGACGAAAAAGTTCAGGTGAGATATGGTGATGTGTGCTACCTGGAGAAACTCCTTGAGCGCTGAATCAAGTGTCAGAGGGCTGCATACCCAGCCCATCCCTGCCGCTTCAGTTATATCACCCTGACCAACTTGCCCAGCTTAGACTGAGCCTCAGTTTTCACATCTGTGTGAAGAAAGCAGTGGCAGCCTTGCATGCGTCTTGTGATGCTATGTGATGCTGAGCTTGTGGAATATTGTTACCTGCCCCAGGGAAAGAAGGAACTGGTGTCATCATGTTCCACTGTCCACCGTTTGCGGCGCCAGATGTCCAGTGTGCTTTATCGCAGGTCACATAAAGGCCATGTGCTTCTCTTCCTCTTTGTAGTGTGGATGTTGCTTATGGAAACAACAGGTCACACCACCACATTATTCTTTTATCTTCAGCAGCATGCATGCATGATAAAATGGAAAAACGTGTCAACAGTCTTTGGTTTTTCTATTTGTGCAAGGATTTTTCAAATGCTTTTGAATAGCACCTCTGCTCTGGGAATGGCTTTGCAAGTCTCAGGATAGCTTTTGGAAATGAAGAAACTTGGGCTATGCTTCATCAAAGCACTGGTCCCCTCTTGCTTAAGGCCTTAAGTGTTAAGGCCCTTGAGGAGTTAGAGATGATATGCAAAATTCCCTGCTCTGCTTTAGCTTAAGAAAAAAATTTGCTGTAAGTTAGTGAACTGTTGCTGAAGCTACATCTGTTGGCTTCATTTTGTATTGAGTGTTAATGTTTTTGTTGGGGACCATTGGGCTCCTTATTAAATATTGTACGTGGGCATGTGTGTTTTTGTATATGCACATAATATATAGGCAGAGAGGTACAAACACAGACTCTCTTGCAGCCAGCTCCAGGTACAAGATTCCTACATGTGTCACCTCATC
Source organism: Bison bison bison (assembly GCF_000754665.1). NCBI lineage: Eukaryota > Metazoa > Chordata > Mammalia > Artiodactyla > Bovidae > Bison > Bison bison. The sequence continues at coordinate 2,274,780 of NW_011494602.1, read as the reverse complement.
AAAACCTTTACCTTTATTCATGAAAACCAATAAATATAAAATCAAATATATAATAGAACAAGTCATGTGAACTGCAAAATGTATGCTCCAGCCTGCATTCACAGAATGATTTCCCTCCAAAGTTGGAAAATGCTCCCAAAGCAATTCTCTACGCAGCAGCGACCTTACATTTTAGGGGAATTCTTGCAAATTGAGACCCACAAAAGGAGGAAGGGCTTCAGAGATAAGTGTACTCAGGCACAGCAAGAATATCTTGGGTCCTGGCTTCCCCCTTATCCCTCCCAAGATGCAGAACATGCCCTCAGAAGATTTGCAGCTTGGAGGAGCAGAAAATGTAACCTCTCTGTGGATAAGAAAAAGAAAAAGCCAAATGGAGGACTGGGCTCTACTTGCTCACTGCCTGTTTCCCATCTTACAAAGCACTTAAGTTGGGTGTTGGAAGGGCAAATAAAGAAAGGAGTGGAAGGAATGGTGGAAACTATCTTCCCAAAGAGTGAAGGTTCCCATTTTAAGGGACGAGGGAGGAATTAACAAGTCTGAGAGGCAGAGAATGGATGCTCCTTCCACACAGCTAATAAGAGAGGAAACTTGAGTTTTCAGATCCCAAGCACAATACTGCTGACCCTCCACAGTCATTGCTCTTTACTCTGGAACATTGGCTCTCAAACTGTCATCTCTGTACCAGCTACATCAGTGTCCCCCGAGTTTGTTAGAGATGCAGCTCTCAGGCCCCATCCTGTCCCACTAAGTCTGAAACTTTAGGGATAGGGCAAGAGCCTTCCTGTTTCATCACTTCCAAGTGATTCTGGTACATGCTGCAGTTTGAGAACCAATAGCCTTTAGTAGGTCCTTCAAGTTTTCACCCTGATCTTGAATGGGGTCTGATGAGGATGAGGCATTTCCCCTGTTCTCTGCCACACAAAAGCTGTGCCTAGGTATTTGGAGAGAGAAGTCCTGTCCTGGGCCTCTGGTTAGAAGTGTCCACTCACTCTTCTGACGTAGTTAATAATATATGGATGCTGTTGCCCATCAGAATGAGTTTGAAGGATGAGGAAGACAAATGTCCACAGAATGAAGACAGGGGTCATGGGTGGGGAACGTAGGGCTCCTTTGTTATCTTTTCCCCCCTGCGACAATCTCTGGCTCTTAGATTCTTCCTCCCCAAACTTAGAAAAATTTAACATCTCATCAAATGACAGAGTAGCCCCTTCTTTCTGCAGTTCCAGCTTGCAGCCTCTGAAGGATACCAGAGAGGAAACAGTACCCACTGTGCAAAGAATAAAGCACTTCTCCATGCCTTTGCTTTGGGCGCTTCAGTAAACTGCAGCTGGTGCAAGAAGGGAGTCTGACCTTTTCCACTCATCCTGCATGTTTTGTTTTCTGCTCTGGATCAGAGCACCAACTGTCCTTAGAAAAAGGATCCTGACAGCTCACATCAGGATCTGTGTGATTTCTGTCCTCAGCTCACATAGAACCGTAGGTTTGAGCTATGGCAGAATGTACAAATGGCATTTAAAAAATAATAATAATAACAAATGACCAGGCTCAGAGCTAAATTATTTACCAGGCCACAGGGTGAGCATTAAGCAGGACTCCTAACTCACAGTTCAGTGCTCCTCTCCGGTCCTGTTCTTCCTTGCCAGTCCTGCCTCAGCTCTTCCAAATTTCCTCTCCACTCAGGAGATGTCTCAATCTGCTGTTCCCCTCAGAGATCTCAGGCTTCAAATGGTGACCCAACATTTATAAAAGCATTTGAGGAACATTTTGATTCTGAGCTGCCAGGTAGAGCATCCTAAAATGATTGGCTATATTGCTTGTGTCTATTCGGGTTTTGCACATAACAGAAAAACCCAAATATAAATTATTTAGGCAAAAATGGAGATGCATGGTTGCTCAAAGAATCTGAGTAAATGTTGAACAGCCAAACCATGAGAAGGACAGAGAGGTTGCTGGAATTCAGGAACAACCCAAACCTAGTGTTTAAGCACCTCCAAGGCTCTCCTGCTGCCTCGTGTCAGTGCTTCCTTCTGTACACTGACTGCACTTTCTCTCCTTAAAAAAGTCAGTTCCTCCCTCCATATACCAGAAACATGGATGCCTAGTTTGTGCTCCCTGCACATCCACTATTGAAAACAGACGGCCCTCTATTGTCTACTGCCCATGTTAAAAGCCCTCAGAACAGCTCTGGCTGGTGCAGCTTGGGCCAGGTGCCCAGCTTATATCAGTTGATTGTGGGTGTGAACATCATGCAAGATTATGTTTTATGTGCTGGAACCACACAATGCAGTTGAGGGGAGAACCAGGTTCAGGGTTGGTATGATAAGCCGCAGTGTCTCCTACATGCACAGACTTAATTTTTATCAGGTCACTTACCAAATCTGGAGAACCCCATAGACAGAGAAGCCTAGCAAGCTACGGTCCATGGGGTCGCAAGAGGCAGACATGACTTAGTGGCTAAACTAAACCAAACCAAAACCAATATTTAAAGACTTTTTTTTTTTTTTTTACAAATTGCTTCCCGTGATATGACCTAATCATGACAGCTCTCAAAAGGAAAGTTATTTTAAAAGTAACCATTTTGTGGCTATGCAAACTGAGGCATCAGAAATTTGACTGCCCTGGGAAACATCAGCTACCTACGTAAGTTGACGACAGTGCCAGCTCAAGGAAAAGGACTGATCAGATGGCTGGTTTTGCTTTTAATCCATGGTTAACAAGCTAATGACCCCAGGCTTAATACTGTCCACAGGCTTGCTTTATTGGGCCAATGCTGAGTTTGCAAACACTTTAAATCTGAGTGCCTTAACACAGTATTTCTGTTTCAATTTGCCACAGAGCCTAGCACTAAATGTCTTTATATACCTGCTTCAATTCACACATCTATTATTTTGCCAGCCTGTAAGGGCATTTGAGTTTGTTTCTACTACCTAAAAGTAGTGATTTTCTTGGTGATTCTATGATCCTGTCAGAATCAGATCCATCTAGAAGTTTCCTGGGTTATCTTTTCCTAGACTTCATAAGTGATGTCAGTATTTGGAGACTAGATTGGTTGTATTAAATAGGCCAACCAAGTTTGTTTTTGACTTTTAATCTGAATAGAGTTAGCTTTTTTTTTCCCCCACTGATCCTCCTGGCAATCAATCTAAGGAAGTCTTTGGATCCCTTTGCAGGGTGATATGTTTTAATGTATAAGATGAAATACTTAGGATTTCATAGGAAATCAACTAAAGTATAGCTATCGAAATATTTAAATTGTGGGATAGCAATATATAATCTTTTAAGTATTTAAGTATTAAGTAACAATGTTTGGTCCAATAACTACCATAATTTCAAAGTGGTGCTGAGAATATAATATTCTGAGATATTTTCAACCACTGTAAAGTAATATGAAAATGTCCTAAGATTTCTACTGGCAGCTCATTAGGGTTTGAGCCCTCCCAGTGGTGGGGTGGGAGGAGGCTGATGGAGGGAGCAAGGGGAGTCTACATGCCATCTAGGTACCAGTGACAGCCGGGAGACCCTGAAGCCATTAGTCTTTGTTATGAAACAGTTTACCTTAAAACTTAGTAGTTTGAAACAGCAACCATTTCTGATCACTTATGGGTCTGTGGGTAACCTGGGTGGTTTCTTATTCAGCTAGTAGATTGGCTGGAGTCCTGTTGGTCCATGATGTCTTCACTTCTGTGAATGGTGGTGGGTCCTGGCTCTTGGCTGGGGCAATAGGAGTGACTGGACCACATATCATCCAAAAACAGCATGAGCGGGCAGGCCGCCATGTTTCGCATTTCCAAGTCCATTGAGGCCACGTTCATTATCGTCCCATTGGCCAAAGTAAGTCATGTGGCCAAACATACAGTGAGTGGGGGAGGGGCCACCCAAGATTGTAAATACCCAGAGGGGAGTTATTTCAGCCATTTTTATAAAATTATCAACCACAGCCCCCACCAATCTTGGGAGCATAAGTCACAGAAACCCCTCCACCACCACAGGCTGGGCTCGAGGCTCTGCCTGTCCATCTAGGGGCTTCCACTAATTTCCACAAAGCAGGGAACTTGGGCATGCATGATTATGACCCTGTCACCCTATAGGCCTCGGTCCCTTCCTCAGCTAGAGTTGGAGCCCTTGGCCTAAGCTTGGATATCCTTGAGTCAGGAAGGCACCTGTAATCTTTTACTGAATCTCTCCAAGGTGGCCAAGAAATCATAGATCCAGATGTCTAGTCAATTCAGGAGGCAAAGGGAAAATTTTCTGCTCTAAACATTGAGGATGAGTAAGCATTTCTGTGCTCCAACTGGAGAAAAACATCAGTTTCTTACTGTTTTGTGATGATGTTCCTTTACCTGAAATTTCACTCGGGCTTGTCTCAGTGAATTTGTATTTGAAGTTTTTTCTTTGTCCTTCCAGAAGTCTCCTCTGTATAAGAAAACCCCGCTTTGTCCTCTAATTGCAAAAGCTCCCCATAACGGTAGAAGCCGCCCTCAGCCAACCCACTATCCAATGAGGGCTTTGGAAATGAGAACCCGAGGGAGGAGGCAGTGGAAAAACCCTGAAAGCTTTTCAGCGGTGCTGCTGCTTCACGGAAAACAAGCCAGATACCTGCATCAGGACCTCGCAGCAGCCCCACCAGAAACTTCATCTAAGCTCTTCTGCAGATAAGCAGGGGACATCTGGCTCACCCCACTTTCTAGTCACGCACTTCCAAAGAGTATCCTGAAACCTGGCTGTTCATTTTTTCAAACCACTTCAGATGGCAGATGACAGGCTCCTGAGGATAAGACCCCAGGCTGAAGAGCTGTCCACTTGTTCAGTCTTGCAGCAGTTTTGGTTTACTGAATCCCCAAAGTGGGGAAAAAAAAAAAAAAGAAAGAAAAAGGAAAATGCAGAAGCTTCTAAATGTTTTCATCGGAATGCTCTCTTAGGTAGTGTCCTCCTAGAAGCAGAGCCTGGGAGAAGGATGCAGCACTCTATTTGGGAGGTGATCCTAGGAAGCAGGGTGGTGTGCAGGGAGGCTAGCTCAAATAGGAAGGAAGCCAACACAAGGGGCATCAGAGAGCAGAGTGCCGCCTGCAGGGGTTCAGTCCCGGCAGGACCTCTCTCAGAGGGAGCTTACAATATGCCTGAATTGCCCCACATGAAGGGCATGGAATCTGGGGGTACTTATATACCAACTCCCATCCTTAAGTGGCTAAGTGCCACTTGCACCCAGCCCTGCGAGATGCCAAGCTTACTCCCAAGAAGGCAGAAATCCCCGAAGGCACATAGGTGCTTGTCATACATGCTCTTAGAATATAAGGGAGAGGAGAGTACCGAGGTGATATAGGCAGAGAATCAAGAATGACTGCTACAGTTTTGCAAACTGTCATCTCCAGACACCCCAAGCGTCACAGCTGTCTCCAGCTTTGGCACATAGATATTACAACCCTTCATTTATTCAACATGTATTCACTGCACTCCAACTGGGTACCATTTATTCAGCATCTCTGTGCTAGTCACTAAGCTAAGGTTTTTGCATACATCATCTCATTTGATTCCCATGATAACCTACAAGGTATTATTAGTCTCATTTAACAGTTGATAAAACTGAGGTTTAGTAAGTAATTTAAGGTAAGTAAGTTACCTTAGTCTCTTGGCTTGAAAATGGCAGAACTAACATTCTCAACCAGGTCTATCTTCAAGTCTAAGCTCTATTCACGGTAACCCCTCTCTGAGGGCAGTGGGCTGTCCCTCTCATCTCCCAGGCCCCCCTACCCTGGGTACTGTGACCACTCTCTCTAAGCTCACTACATCTTTGAATCTCTGGATCCTTAAACATTCTCCAGCCCACACCCACCCGTCATCTGTGCTCCCCCATCCAGCATCTGTCAGGCACTTTGTCTGGTCCTGCTGCTCCTGGTTTCCTACTGAAGGAGTTAGAGAACCATATCTCTGTAGCATCTTGTGATCTTAAGGCTGATTGCACCCATGGGCCCCTAGCAGACAGAATCAAACGGTTTGTTTTTAAGCACCAAACCAAAATGTAAGTCCCACTTTATCGTTGTTAACATTTAAAAAATAAAATGGCATGGGGTGAGGACCGAGAGAGGGAATAATTCTCTCCAGCTTGCCAGCCGGGGAGTGGGAGGGAGGTGGCAGCTCTCGCAGTCCCAGGAAGGATGCTGCAGCAGTCGGCACAGAACGTCAGCCTCCAGGTGGCAAAAAAAAAAAAAATAGGAAGGGGAGCATGTGGGGTGCATAATGATGGTGCACAACTCCATTTTAGAACCCGTATATCTGACTTCATGGGGGCCTTCCTGTCATTTTGGAAAACATTATTGATAGAACATCAGTGCTGCTCTGAAGCCAGTATTGGTGAGTGGCTGAAACTCTCCACCCCTCACCAGACAAAAACAAGATAAAGTTGGCCTTGAAAGAACCCAAACTGGGGGGAGGGAGGGTCTCTGATAGAAAAACGCCCTGGTATAGATCAATGAATGTAAATTTCATGCCATGGGTTCACGGAACCCATTTAAATGCCATACTCTAAAGTGCTTTAACGGAGATATGGAGATAAAAGCTAGGGCACCTTGGGTCATTCAGGCCTAGTTTGAATCCCATCTAAGACACCAGCTCTAGTTGCTTCTGAACCACTCAATGTGGTGCCCCAGGGATGGGGTTCCATCGTAGAATCATGGAACGTTGAACTGGAGAAAATGTTGAGAAGCCTTCGATTCAACCCCCTCACTCACAAGTAAGGACACTTTGGGACTTTTGTTATGAGTAGAGCTTCCATGCTACGCTGCAGTACCTGTGAGCCTTTCCTAAGTAGAGGTGTGGAGGGAGACAAGAGGGGGCAGAAGCCCTCTGGTCTGGGGGAGGTAGCCTGCAAACCCATAACGGCCTCTCTAAAACCCAGGTGTAGTTCTTGTCTATTGCTGCATAACATTATTACCGCAACCTTGTGGCATAGAGCACCTCACGGCCCCATGGGTCCTGGGTCTGGGCCCTGAGTGGCATAGAATGTCTCATGGTCTCCTGGGTCCTGGGTCTGGGCGCTGGGTGGCATAGAACATCTCACTGTCCCATGGGTCCTGGGTCTGGGCGCGAGGTAGCATAGAATACCTCATGGTTCCATGGGTCCTGGGTCTGGATGCTGGGTAGCATAGAACACCTCACAGTCCCGTGGGTCCTGGGTCTGGGCACTGGGTGGCATAGAGCATCTCACGGTCCCATGGGCCCTGGGTCTGGGCGCTGGGTGGCGTAGAGCATCCCACAGTCCTGTGGGTCCTGGGTCTGGGCGCTGGGTGGCTTAGAGCATCTCACAGTCCTGTGGGTCCTGGGTCTGGGCGCTGGGTGTCATAGAACATCTCACGGTCCGTGGGTCCTGGGTCTGGGCGCTGGGTGGCATAGAGCATCCCACAGTCCTGTGGGTCCTGGGTCTGGGTGCTGGGTGGCGTAAAGCATCTCACAGTCCTGTGGGTCCTGGGTCTGGGCGCTGGGTGGCGTAGAGCATCTCACAGTCCTGTGGGTCCTGGGTCTGGGTGCTCGGTGGCGTAAAGCATCTCACAGTTCTGTGGGTCCTGGGTCTGGGCACTGGGTGTCATAGAGCATCTCATGGTCCCGTGGGTCCTGGGTCTGGGCACTGGGTGGCATAGAGCATCTCACGGTCCCGTGGGTTCTGGGTCTGGGCACTGGGTAGCTGGGCTCTCTGCCTGGGGCCTCACTGGCTGCTGTCCAGGGTCAGCTGGCTACACCTCCTGAGGGCCTCTCCCAGGCATGTTTGGGTGGTTGGCAGGATTCATAGGACTGAGGCTCCGTTCCCTGGCTGGCCAGCCACCAGGAGCCATTCTCAGTTCCTTGCAAGCCCCCTCGCAGGCCCTTTCAGAAAGCTGCAGTCTACTTCTTCAAGGCCAGTGGGAGAGTTTCTTCAGGAAGGGCCAACCAGCTCCCTGTTTTAAGGACTTTCCCCTGATCAGGTCAGGCCCACCCCCTAGATGATCTCAAAATCAACTAATTAAGAACCTTAACTACCTCTGCAGAGTCCCTTTACCTCTTCCATTTGACATAACCTAGCCACTGGGTTATGTGTTATCCTGTCACAGTCACAGATGCCCACACCAGTGCCCAACGGGGGGATTACACACAGAGCTTACGGTGGAATCTTCAGCACTGTCTTCTTTTTTTTTCCCTGATGTGGACCATTTTTAAAGTTTTTAATGAATTTGTCACAATATCACTTGTGTTTTATGTTTTGGCTTTTTGGCAATAAGGCATGTAGAATCTTAGCTCCCCAACAAGCAATCAAATCCATACCCCCTGCATTGGAAGGCGAAGTCTTAACCACTGTGCCACCAGGGAAGTCCCTTGAGTGTTGTCTTAGAATCCTGCCCCCACACTGGGGAAAGGCCAGTTCCGTTTCCTATAGCCCTTCAACTGTCCACAGGCTCCTCTCCTGAGGACACCCAGACCCAAATCCATCAGTGGCCTCCCAAACGACCCTATCTCAGCAGCTCGGTCTCGCTCTGAACTGGGTAATTTGGTTATTTGCAGCCTGCCTTCCAGCCCGAGTTGGGGCCCCCATGCACTTTTCTGACCTTGATTGCCTCAGTCCACAGTCATTGTTCCAGAAGAGGCAAGGCCTGTGGAGCCCTGGAAGAGAAGGCAGGGGGCTCTGGAGGAATGCCTTTCGGTGTTCGCCGTTAGCAGCCCTGGGGACTGATGCAAAGGCTTCAGTCTCAGTGTGGGGCCAGCAGTCACGGCAGGAGCCGGGGTCCCTGGTGCGAGCTGTGGAGACGCCTCTGCTGTTGGGGGTGGGGAGGACGCCCCTTGGCCTCACTGAGCTTCCGTGGAGCTGAGCAAAAGATCTGGGGCCACTCACCCTGCTCGAGAGGGGCTGTGAGGGCTGTGGGCCCTCAGTACATGAGTCCCACCAAAGCTGGGGCGCCCCGAGCCAGGAAGAGCAGTGAGGACGTGGCCAGAGAGATGGGGACTGGAACAGACCTCGAGGGGCCAGTCTGACAGAGGAGTGCCATCACCGCGCAAGGGTGGCCTCTTTTTCTGTGATTTATAGGCTGTCTGGTGACGCCTCCTGGGCCCCGGAGGTCGTCGGTGGGCTTAGATCCCCTCGACGCGGCGTTGGAGCACCAAGCACCAGCGCCTCAGCTCCCCTCCTTGCGTGCACTTCCTGAGCATCTGTTACGTGCCCAGTGCTCCTCTAGGCGAACAGGGCCAACAGTCGGGCAAGATCGGCAGGGAGATACGTTTTAGCAGGAAGAGGCAGGCATCCAACAAGCTGGCAGACCAAAAACGGTCTCGGATGACACAGGGGCTAAGCAGATTCAGAGAGGGTGAAGTGGAAATGAGACGGGTCAGGGTGGGCCTCTCTGAGGGCGGATGGGAGTCCATCCCCAGAGGCGGAGGTGCCAGCCCTGGTGGGGGCGTGTTTCAGGATAGTGGTTCAGAGCCCTGAGGCAGGAGCCAGGCTGGTGTTTTCAGCAGCAAGGGATCAAAGCTGGTGGAGAAGGAAATGATGTGGGATGAGGCGGGGTTGGGAAGTGCCAGGTCGGCGAGGACCACTGGGCCTTGAGGAGGGTCCAGCTTTTGGTGGAAGAGCACTGGAAACCTCTGGAGGGTTCCTCGGAGGGGCTTTATCTTTTTCCAGCATCATTCTGGATTGAGGTGAAACAAGAGCAGAAATAGGGAGCCCAGTAGGAGGCAACTGCGTCTCCTGACTGTGGCTGTGGATGGAGAAATTGAGACCCCATGAGAGCCATACTAGGGGTGCCCAGGGAGACACAGATGGTGGCCAGTGAGGATCATTGGGGTGGGAGGACCCTAACTACTGTCCCCCAGTCACCACTTGGAGCAGGATGCAGGCAGATATAAGTCTGGTTCCCTGGTTGTAACAGAACTCAAGTGCAAGTGATTTGATGAGGAAGGATTCTCAGGTCAGCCTGTAAGAGTGTGAGGAGAGCAAGACGGGGAAGGGGAAAGAGCCCAGCAAGGATGCCATCTCAGCCGGGGACTAGCCTCAGCCTGGTCCTGAGCTCCGGAGGGCATGTGGCATCACAGTTCATCCTGCCTTGAGGCAAGGAGGTAGCTCCGTTCAGCCAGTCAATGGGCAGCCTGGACTCCCAGGCATCTCAGGGTGGGGTGGCCCATGAGCCAGGGCTCAGGGCAAGTCACAGGTGTAACCTGTAAGCACAGCAAGCTTGACCTCTGGGGAACTGGTACACCTTCCAGTACAGAGTAATTGGGATCTAGGCAGGGCACCTCCAGCATCCCTTAGGGTAGCCACAACTCACCTGAGTGAGGGAGTGAGGTGACTAGGCCATAAAGTGCCCTGAAAACATTGGAACCAAATATAAATAAATTGTGAGCTAATATGGGAGGTCTGTTACAGGAGGAACTTCTCATTGTCCACAGGTTCTCTTCAAAAAAGCCTGTAAATAGTCAACTCTCACTAGGCACTTAATTGATTCCCAGATGTTCCATTCACTCAACTCCTCAGGAATAAATTTCTGGCATGCTGGATGATGTCATAAAACAAGCTCTACCCTCAGAATAAAACAAAGCAGAAGGATGAGTTTATTGCAAGGCTTTTGACCTGTGAACTGGAAAGCTCAAGACTCCAGGAGCAAAGAATTCTAAGTTGCTCACAGGCTGAGGGATTTATGGGATCGATACAGAAGCTATTTGGCTTTTTCAGCTGACTGATTGCCCAGTGATCGTTCTTATTTGGGTCAGGGCAGCTGAGTCAGGATCACAAGGAAATCTAGAGCTAATGGGAACAGAACTAGAGTTTGGGGATTGGCTGGTGTCCTCTGCTGATTTCTGAGAAGAGCCGTAAAGTCCTGTAAGGCTCACTTATGTTTCCTTTGCATGCCTATATTGACCATCTTGATTTCGTCCCTGACAATAGCAACTCCATTTTAGTTTGGTTCTACAAAGGGAGGTCTGAATACCCATTTAGCCAGCATAATTATGATTAGGCCTACCTAACCAGTACACCTGACCTGCCTCTTGAGAAATCTGTAGGAAGCAACAGTTAGAACTGGACATGGAACAACAGACTGGTTCCAAATCAGGAAAGGAGTACGTCAAAGCTGTATATTGTCACCCTGCTTATTTAACTTATACGTAGTATACATCATGGGAAATGCTGGGCTGGATGGAGGACAAGCTGGAATCAAGATTGCCGGGAGAAATGTCAATAACCTCAGATATGCAGATGATACCACCCTTATGGCAGAAAGCGAAGAAGAACTAAAGAGCCTCTTGATGAAAGTGAAAGAGGAGAGTGAAAAAGTTGGCTTAAAGCTCAACATTCTGAAAACTAGGATCATGGCATCCATTAGTTCATGGCAAATAGATGGGGAAACAATGGAAACAGTGACAGACTTTATTTTGGGGGGCTCCAAAATCAGATGGTGATTGCAGCCATGGAATTAAAAGACACTTGCTCCTTGAAAGAAAAGTTATGACCAATCTAGACAGCATATTAAAAAACAGAGACATTACTTTGGTTTTTCCAGTAGTCCTGTATGGATGAGAAAGTTGGACTATAAAGAAAGCTGAGCGCCAAAGAATTGATGCTTTTGAACTGTGGTGTTGGAGAAGACTCTTGAGAGTCCCTTGGACTGCAAGGAGATCCAACCAGTCCCTGCTAAAGGAAATAAGTCCTGAATATTCATTGGAAGGACTGATGCTGAAGCTGAAACTCCAATGCTTTGGCCACCTGATGTGAAGAACTGACTCATTGGAAAAGACCCTGATGCTGGAAAAGATTAAAGGTGGGAGGAGAAAGGGACAACAGAGGATGAGATGGTTGGATGGTATCACTGACTTAATGGACATGAGTTTGAGTAAACTCCAGGAGTTGGTGATGGACAGGGAAGCCTGGCGTGCTGCAGTCCATGGGGTCGGACATGACCGGATGACTGAACTGAGATCACAGAGAAGGAAGCAGTAGCTCAGGTGTAGAGTCACCTTAAGGCAGCTGCCCCTTTGACTTTACCTAAAAGGAAGTAGCTTTACTGCTCAACTCCTAAAAGTGTGGATCAGTGGTATCCAAAACTTGTCTGCAGATCAGAATTCCAATGGCTCTTATAAAAATTCCAAAGCTCAGGCCATATCTTAGAGCAATCAAGTCACAATTTCTGGAAGCATTTTAAAATAAACTTTTTACTTAGGAATAATTTTAGGTCTACAGACAAATCACAAGGATATTACACTGCCCATCCAATTTCTCCCACTGTTAACACCTTACATTTTCACATTTTACATTTGACACATGGTACATTTGTCACAACTAAGAAACTGACATTACTATTTATGGAATTCCGGATTTTATTTGGATCCTACCAGCTTTTTCATTAATGCTCTTTTCCTGGTTCAGGATCTAATCCTGGTACCACATTGCACTTAGTTGTATGTCTCCCCCATGTCCTCCGATCTGTGGCGGTCTCTCCATCTTTCTTTGATTTTTATAAACCTTGGTAGTCTTGAGGAGCATTGCCCTGTACCTGGTAGAATGTCCCCCAACCTGGGTTTGTGTGCTGTTGCTCTTAGCATTAGACTTGAGTTATGGGTTTTTGGAAAGAATATGGCAGAAGTGAAGTGTCCTACTCACCACCTCCTGTCAGGAGGGACAGTAAATCCATGTAGTATCACTGGAGAGGTCTACTCCGGGACTTGCCAAAGGCGCATGCACGCATGCTCGGTCATTTCAGTCGTCTCTGACTCTTTGCGACGCCATGGACTACAGCCCACCAGGCTCCTCAGTCTATGGGACTTTCCAGGCAAGAGTACTGGAGTGGGTTGCCGTGCCCTCCTCCAAGGGATTTTTCCGACACAGGAAAGTTGAACCCTCATCTCCTGTATCTCCCGCTTTGCAGGTGGATTCTTTACTGCTAGGCCCCTGGGGAAGCCCACTTGCCCAAGGCAGAGCTTGTCAAGTCTCTCCCTGCAGAGTTACTATTTTTCCTTTCCGTACGCTCATGTTAGAAACTCAGCACTGAATCTAGCCCATCCTTAAGGTGTGTGTGTATGTGTGTGTAGTACCCAGACCCCACTCAACCAGCAAGAACCTGAGGGGCACACTTCCATAGCCACCGTACTGACCTCATCTCTTTGCCTTAGTTCCCAGTCACTATTATGCAAACTTCTCAAATGATCCAGGACTTGGCATACTCCTCAGACCCCCTGGGACTGAATCAGCACTTCTTGGCTATGTTACCTTGGGCAAACTGTTTAGTAACCTCTGAGCCTCAGTTTACTCATCTTAAAAAAGAGTATTAATATCTATTTCTAAGATTTATTGTGAAGATTACATCAGATAATGCCTATAAAATTTTGACTACAGTGCCAGATACAGAGCAAATATTCCATAAATGTTAGGTACCAACCATAATAGTAATAATAGAAGTAGTAATGCCTTCCTTACTCCACCCATGTGCATTGGACATCTAGTACCACAATAATTTGTCTCAGTGATGAAAAACAATAAGTTGGAACTTATATTTGAAAGGAATGTATTAAACAATTCATTCCATTTTGTTTATGTATTAAATGAACACTTATTTAGCATTTACCTAGTGCCAGGCACTGTTCTAATCATTTTCATAAATATTACCTCATTTGGTCTTCAAAAAAGCCTATGAGGTAGGAACTACTCTTAACCCCATTTTACAGATAAGAAAAACTGAGGCACAGTGAAGTTAAACAGCTTGCCTAAAAGGACATGGCCAGAAAGTGGCAGAGCCAGGATTTGAACTGAGGAGGTCTGATTTTGGAGTCCATGCTTATAACCATTACAGTATTTTAAATGGTACTGTCAAAGGTATGGAGTGTTATGAGACTGTTTAAAATGGGGCATGGCCTGGTCGGGGAAGGGGACTCCATCAGAAAGTGTACCTGTGAAATCTTGGGTAAACTTATACCAGGAAAGTAAGTTGGGAGTGAGATAGGGGAAGGAGAGCAGAGATGTATGATAAGATTTGGTTCTCTCCAAGGCCATGTGATGTTAAGTATCCTTTACACAGGAAGTCTCTTTCTTACTGCTTTCTCAATTCTTGAAGATGCACTTGGGAAAATTCAGCAGGTCTTTGATGTTAGGGAGATGTTAGGAGAGGGGAGGACACTGCTTTCAATAACTCAAACTGGTGGTCAGTATAAAAGACTCTGGACCATTCAACACACACTTGTGCTCTGTCTTGCACACTTAAGAAAGTCAATCTGTCTTTCATATTTATGTCAAGAGTTTGGTTAACACAAAGGAAGCTTCTGATTGTGAAAACCTAGGTTAGCTGTGTTTCAGGAGAATGAATTTTCTCTTAAATTTGTGAGTCTAAAGAAAGTATTATTTCCTGGATAGGGTGGGTTTCTGAGTACTGCCAGGGCCTCACCCTGAGTATGTCTCCAGATCCATGTTCTTGCACCTGGGCTCGGCTACAAACTTCTTGGTGCCAGAAATACTATCCTGTTTATCATTCACACACATGGCACTAATTCCCACTCAGTTGGTGCTTGGTACATATTTTTAAATGAATTTATAATTAAATAGACTCATGAATAAGTCTATTTGCTTACTTACCACTGCAGCCTATTTGAAGCCTCAGAAGCACATGTAAATCATAAGCTGTCTTTTCTCTTATCCTTTTTTGTCCCCATGTAAAATCATCTTTCTGCTTCCAAATTTGGCAAGGAATAGAAGTATATTAATTCACATCATGACTGAAATTTTAAACATGTCTTTACCTACATCTGAGACTTCAAAGCTTCATGCCCTTCAGCCCAGGTAATGAGTATCCTCGAGGTTTGGCATTATTTAGTGGAGCTCATTGGAATTCATCTTATACTTGACTGTGTTGATTCCACTTCTTTCTGAAGCCTGCTGGGAAAACACAGAATTCTAGGGCTTTCACTAGGGTCATGTTGATTCTGAACTGATTCTGAGCAGTTATATTTCACAAATAGAGTCTTACTTGAATTTTCCTGATGGAGAGCAAAAAACAAACGAACAGAAAAACATGGGTGGTGGGCATGTGACGTGTTCTGTGCACATCTGTCCGTGTTTGTGGGGTGGGCACAGGAGGTGGAAGAAAGGAGATGAAAATGACTGACCGATTTATTGAGAGGCAAATCAGTTCATACGTGCAAGGTTTTTAGTGAAGATTGCATGATCAACTGGACCCAGGAAATTTAATGTTTGGCTGAACCATAGAGAAGAGAGAAAAGAGGTAAACTACCTTGACAATGGCAGGTGTGTCTAGGGGGATGCTTTTCCCACCCACCATGCCCAGAATCTCCACCAGTTCCCCAGCTGGCATCCACAGCACTCACTGAACCCGAGTGAAAAGTACGTGTGCTAGGAAAACTCACTTTCCAGACAAGTCTCCTGAACTTCCTACCAAATCACCACTTTTTAAGCCATAAAGAATTTCATGGGCTCTTTGAAATCCATAAAGAATGCATATGCTAAAAGTGTCCCTAAAAAGAGAAAGGTGGGGATAAAAGAGGCAAATCGATCAATACCCATCACAAATATTCATTCTCCAGAAGCTGCTCACCAGGCCCAAGTGCAACATCCTATCAGGGCTCACATGATCAGCCCCACACAGCATTTACTGACCATCTGCCACATCCTAGGCACTGTCCTGGCATGTGGCTGCCGTCTAACGTAAGGGTTAAATGGCAGGTGTTCCAGCCTCAGATCTGGCGGAAGTTATGTAATCTTCCTGTTTCTCGTTTTCTTCACTTATCAGATAGGGAAATGGTAACGGAGTTGCTGCGGAGAGTATCACATTTTATTTTCCCAACTTCATTCTTCCTGTCCGGGCCCACAACTTCAGTATTATCTTTCAGACAAAGCTAGATGTTTAACTGGAAATAAATTTCAGCTTCAATAGAGGAAAAGGTTAAGAATAGAATGGCTGGTTGTTCCTGAAATGCCATATGAAAAATTTATATTAAGTCAGGCTTCTTTTTTTCCTCTTGGCCTATTTTCTTTTATTAAGGATGTGAAGACAGCACCTTCCATTACTGCCGTGCCTTCTGAGCATACTTTATTTCCGCTCTACTTGCTGCCTGCTGCTTACTCATCCTGATAGTACCACTATCTTTAAAACTCCTAACATAGAAGGGTATAAACAAAAATGATTTCTGGGTATGGAGAGAAGAATAGGATGATGGCACTTAGTAATCGATGTATACCCGCTATATCAGTGAGCATTTGCTGGGTAACAAATAGCCCCCTCAAATGTAGTGGCTTCAACGCCATTTATTTAGCTCATGATTCAAAGTCAGTAGTTTGAGTTGAGTTCAGTTGGGCAGTTTTTCTGCTCGAGGTTGGGCTCACTCTATGGTCAGTTGCTAGGTCAGGTGGATGCTAGTTGGTCTAGAGTAGTCTTAGCCGAGATGACTTATCTCTGTTTCACATGGTCTGTCTTATAATTCACTAGGCCAGCCTGGGTTTGTTCACCTAGAGGCTGCATGGATACAAGGAGGTATAGAAGTCACCCCAGTCTAATCCATCATCTGAAGCCCATGCCCATGGGTAATGAGGCCTAAGATGTTTTTCTTCATGATAGACCACATAGGAATGAGCAAACTCACACACATGTACACATGTACAAAAGCGAATAAATATATGCTTGGCTCTAAGGATAAAGAGACCCATGAGGACCCATATAATACTCCACAGCCAACCGAACACCTCATCCAATTCAGTTGTTAACACTTTCTCTCCTTTAATGCATATCATTTTTTATAGTGTTTCTTCTGGTTATAAAAACAATTAATTTTAATTGCAGAAAAAGTATGTAAAGAAAAGTATAAAAAAGAAAGTCAACAATGATCTCACAGTCCAGAAGCAATAATTATAAATAATTATTTATTATATATATGCAAGTTCTCGGATAACCAGGCATTACTGTGAGATTGGAGGTTGTTATTCATTATTAGTTATATAGTGTTACATAGTGTGTGTGTGTATATGTGTGTGATTTCTGTAGTTATTCATTCATTCATTCATTTATTTATTCCTTTCCCTGGAGAGGGGCTCAGCTGGGAAGCCCTGGGATGCACAGTGTTATGAGCCCTACTCCCAGCAGCCTCTGGTTACTGATATTTAAGGGACTGTCCTCATCAAAAGAGGTGAAAAAAAAAAAAATTGCACAAAAGTTTTGCCTTTTGAAGCTACAGAAAGGAACTTGCTCCAGCACCTTCTGTGCTGTTTTTTGTTTCACTGGATTTCTTACGGGGGAAGAAACGAAACGCTCCCTGTGGTTGCCAGGGCGTCATTACGTGCTGACTGCGTGGAGGGTGGCTTCTGTAGCCATGTATGATCAGCTCATGGCTTTCTGGATGTCTGCTCTTGCTATTCAAAGTGTGGTCCAGGGATCAGCAGAACCACTGGGCAGCCTGAGAGACAGCAAATTCATAAGCAGCACCCCAAACTCACTGGACTAGAATCTCTGTGGTTGGAGCCCAGGAATTTGTGTTTAACAAGCTCTCCTGGTGATTTTGACAGCTACGTTTTTAGAAGCTCTGGTGTTCTGAGAACTCTGTAGAATGGATTGATTTGCTCCCAAAGGAAGACAACTGATCTGTGGAGAGTTTTGAGTTTGCTCACCTAGTGACCCTCAGGATCACCTCGAGAGCTTATGAAAACATAATTTTGGGGGCTGCATGCTCAGAGACTCCAGTTCAGCTGCCCTGGGGTGGGGCTTGTGAATTTGTATTCCCAGCGAGCCCCCTAGGCTGCAATGCTGCCAGCCCTAGATCACACTCCAACTAGTACCACTTTAGCCAACACCCTTCTGCAAAAAAGAAACTGACCTCAACTTTCAAGAACTTTTTGAGATCTCTGATTTTATAGTTACATTTTAAAAGGATATTTTCTTAATTTGGGAACTCACTTTCTTCAGAAAACCACTTATTTTTAAAATATTTTTTAACCAAAGTCTGTGGCCTCATCGACTCAAAAGGATATGAGTTTGAGCAAACGCTGGGAGATAGTGAAGGACAGGGAAGCCTGGTGTGCTACAGTCCATGGCATTGCAAAGAATCAGATACAACAGACCAACTGAACAATGATGACAAAAA
>NW_011494602.1:2234207-2256599 GCF_000754665.1 Bison bison bison | reverse complement strand
TTTGAAATAGAGCTAGTTCTGGTGCGTTTCTGAAAGAGCTGGCTGAATCCAAGTGAATAGAAGGGTGCAAGGTACAGTCATAATTTCATGTTCTGGGAACTTTGGTGGCCTTCCAACTGGTTTCATTAGAACCAGAATCCCTGGCAAATATGGCTGGGGCTACATTTTCTGGGCACATTAGTCAGGCCCTACAGAAGTGACACCTGATGGCCAGCAGTGGCCTCTGTGTCTCTCATATTCCCTCCACCTTCTATGACAGAGGTCAGATAATGTGTGTGTGTGTGTGTGTGTGTGTGTGTGTGATTTCTTAAACTGCTCATTGGATTCTCCAATAAATATTAACATACATTAATTAAGGACATATTGCCTTCAATGGTCAAAGGAAGACTGGTGCCAAAAAACTGCAGGAAATGAGCAACATGTGTGTGAGCGCCTGCTCAAGTGTGAGAGCCCAGAGCCGGGTCAAACCAAAGCTGTTACAAGGTGTGTGAGCGCCTGCTCAAGTGTGAGAGCCCAGAGTCAGGTCAAACCAAAGCTGTTACAAGGAAGGGTGCGCTCTTACCCTTGTCCTCAAAATGAGTCATTTGATGTTTTCTGTGTGCTAGCCTCCCTCAAAGGGTGGCTGTTGAGGACCCATGAGGGGGTAGTGGAGAGGTCGGTAACATAAAGAGGCCAGTGTAACACGAAGTGAGAAATACGAGGACAGGACACCCAGGGGCACACAGGAGTCGAGGGGGCCTTGGCCCAGGCTACCAGCCTCCTCCCGGAGATACCACCTGCACTGAATTCTGAAGGCTGGGCAGAAGCTGGCCCAATAAAGAAGGCAGGGCCGAGTCTAGGGTTGATATTGCTGCAAGCAAAATCACAGGGATTTGGAGGATTACAGTAAAAGTAGGTAAGCATTTTCATCAAGCTGGCTCCCGAGGGAGCAATGATTAATAAGCACGAGACAGATTCTTTGGAAAATGTTAAACAAACCTGCTGCCACCTCCAAAAAGGAACACATAAATCGATTTGAAAGGATCTATGTTTGCACTTGTGATTAAAGCAGGCCAACCTTTTCCTGGGTGGCTTTTCTGTTTCCATTTTGTTATTCATGAAATCTTTCATTTCCCATCACATCCCTTTGAGGTTCTAGTGAATTGAACAGTAGGCCCAGAAAAGCCCATTTGCCTGTAATCCCTGCCTCCTAGAAAATGAATTTATGAAATTTTTAGGTATTTGTGCAGCTACCAGAAAAAGAAATCTCAAACCTGGAGAAATGGAAAGAAGAGGAACCTGGAGACTCAAGGCATGCATTCTCAATACTCTTGTGTCTGCCAGGTTATTACACCAGCACACGCCAAATACAAATGTAAGCCTTGTTTCTGCCATGGTTTCCATGACCTTCTAGAACCATCTGGAGTTCTACCACACTTAAGTGGATAAGAAAATGGGTGCCTTAACTTACTGTCTGGAGACATAGGGATACATCGACACATTCTCAAATCACACGTGCAAACTCAGTAGTGTCCAAAGAGTTAAAGCATGACTGTCCTCTCAGCCCATAGTAAGTATATTCTAAAGGTTCCTTTATGTCATTAGTGAGAACCAGTAGGCTAGGAAAACACACTCACAGAGCATTTGAGGAATAAAGATTTATATAAACAGGAAAGGATGTTAGAATAAATGCTTTCAGTTAAGTATGAAACTGATTATAGGGCAATAAAACTGTCATACTTGGGATTATCTTTTCTATTAAAGAGAAACCATTTGTATCTCTATGGACAAAAAACTCATTTGCTCAGTTGTCTATAAAGTACCATTTAACTTGATATTCTGTTCTCTAATTAAGAGGAAATAGTGAAAATTTGGGGGGTGATGGATATAGTTATTACCTTGATCACGGTGCTGGTTTCATGGGCAATGTACCTGTGACAATACAGTTTAAATATGTGCGTATATTTTATATCAATTATGCTTCAATAAAGCTGTTAAAGAGAAAGAGAAAAAATAATAAGCCAAACAAAGAAACATTCCTCTATAATGTTAGACAATTCTCCAGTCTGATAGAAAAGGATGTGATCATTCTCCTTTATTTCCAAATTTTGGATAATTTTTATTAACACCAATTAAAACAACTGATTCTAGAATAAAAGAGATTTAGGTTTTGGTCACTTGCCAGTTGTGTGACCCTGGCAAAAATATTTAAACCTTCCGAAAGCTCAGGCTTTCTATATGGAAAAAAAAAAATGAAGATTAAAAATAGCCTCCTATATAACTAAGATTGAAGGAAATAATACATGTGGAATGCTTAGCAAAATACCTAGTACATATTATATTGAGGACTAGTCAGTGTTCACTGTTTTTAGTTACTGTTTCTAAGGAAGAAAGGGCTTCCCTGGTGGCTCAGTAAAGAATCTGCCTGCAATGCAGGAGACCAGGGTTTGATCCCTGGATCGGGAAGATCCCCTGGAGAAGGAAATGGCAACCCACTCCAGTATAGCTGAGGAGCCTGAATGAGATAATAAAGTGGATAGAATACAGGCCAAGAATGAGGCACCAAGAGTACTAAGAACTCCATCATCTTGACCACGGCACCTCCCTTTACCTTACGTCTCACTTCTCACCTGTGGACTAGGAGAAGAATAGATGAGCACCCAAGTTGGATCTAACCCTTAAGTAGAACTCACCAGGCCTTGGGCCAAATCCTGATGGAAGTCTAGCTTCTTCTCATCCTGGAGCTACTCACAGCTCTTGGAACTATTGGTCCCCAAGGCTGTGTAACCCAGTGGTCAAGGGGAAAGACTCTGGATTCAGGCTCTCTGGCTTCAGATCTCAACTCTGCTACTTTCCAGCTATGGAACCCTGGGCCTTTCACTCAATCCCTCTGTTCCTTGGCTCCAAGCACCCTCCTCACAGAGTTGGTTATTGCCCTGCATCTCAACATGGCTGGGCAGATGCTCGGCGCTCAGTGGCCCTTGCCTTATTATTAGAGCCTTTGCATGAGTGGCTGGGCAGCCAAGGGTCCTGGGTGTGTCAGCAGAACTGATGGGCATTGTTGACCTTCTCAGAGGGATGAGGCTTGAAGACATTTTTATATGCAGAACAATTTCCCTTTGGGCTGTCATTCAGTAACAGCTACAAAGGTATATATTTGTGTTACTAACACACATTGACGGCTGCATATACAGTCTAATGACATGGAAGTTCTGGTGATCGTGCACAGCCCGGCACTGGAGGGAAGGTGTTGACACTGTGCAGGGCCCAGGCAGGCAGGCTTCAGGGTGAGCTGGCCAGGCTTTGCCCCCGCTGACTGGCAGGGATCCCTAAGCAGGATGTGCCTCGTGCTCCCACAGAGCCCACAGATGGCTTCCCACCTGCTTTAGGCCAGATGACTTCTCCTTGGTTTTGGAGTACTGCTCTGCCCAGGGCTGCTAGAAGATGCATCTCCAGAGGCTCCTCCCCCAGGCACTGCGGGCCTGCCATGAGATCCTGGGTCCCTTTCACCAGCTTTTTACACAGTGTCCGCAGCTTCTGCTGCTCAGACAGCCCCCACCTCCTGCCATACAAAGAGCTGCCCCTGTATAGCCCCGCAAAGCTCGCCTCAGTTAGACAGAGTCTCAGAAATGCCTGCCGAGTCTTCGTGCCCTTCATCCAGGCAAAGGCTTTTGCCCATGACTAACTGGGGTGGGAGTCCGAAAGCCCAGCTCCCTGGCCTCAAGGCAGCACATAATCTCAGGCTGGTTTTACACTTTGTGGCTCCCTGCAAAATGAGCCTGTCTTGCATGATGTCTTCTCCTTCTTCAGCCTACTTCCTCTATTCTCTCCCAGGTATCTGCTGAGACTCTTCCCCAGGAGAGTCTTGTACACAGATTCTTGGCTCAGGGTTGGCTCCTGGGAGGAATCAGTCCAGGACCACCTCCTTTCTCCCTGCTGTCACCAGTATAGAAGTGTCTTTCTGCCCAGAACTTGTGGGGCCCCTATGGAGAAGGGTCCAACTTTTTTTATTTTTCTGTTTTATACTGGAATATAGCCAATGAACAGTGTTGTGATGGTTTCAGGTCAACAGCAAAGGGACTCAGCCATGCATATACATGTATCCATTCTCCCCCAAACTCCTCTCCCATCCAGGCTGCCACATAACATTGTGCAGAGTTCCCTGTGCTATGCAGTAGGTCCCTGTTGGTTATACATTTTAAATGTAGCAGTGTATACATGTGGAGTCCAACTTTGAAGTTCCTACAAAGTCAGGGCTTGTTTTGAGCAAGGGACCACCCTGAGCGACTGGTTTTGTAAGCACCGTGAGAGGCTTCCCTGGAGGCTCAGATGGTAAAGAATCCACCTGCAATGCAGGAGACACAGGTTCAATCCCTGGGTTGGGAAGATCCCCTGGAGGAGGGCATGACAACCCACTCCAGTATTCTTGCCTGGAGAATCCCATGGACAGAGGAGCCTGGTGGGCTGCAGTCCATGGGACTGCAGAGAGTCAGGCATGACTGCATGACTAACCCTTGGGTGCAGGAGGAGAAGCAGGCTGGGAGGCTTGGAGTCGCAGTGGGTGAAGAGCGCAGCATTCAGAACCCTCCAGGGGTCATACGATGTGTTCTTAAGGCAAGATGCCTTCTGCTCAGACCTGTATCACTGGGAGTTTTTTCTCATGCATGGGGAGGCCCAGAGCCTCAGGAGCTTCTCCCCAAACAGGTGCAGCCTGCTCTGAGCCTCACTGATGTCTGCACAGTTTGTTCAGCTTCCTCCTTGAATTCAGCCACAGCAGGGGGTCTGGGCATCCTACTGTTTCTTCATTTGAAGTGAGGGGATGGCTAAGACGTGGTGGGACTCCTCAGCCCAGCCATCTGCCAACTAAGGGTCCCTGAAGTGACCTCAGGGAAGGCCACGCCCTACAGCAAGGGAAAGACCTGGAAGTTTGCTGGGTTGAGTTTGCCAGATCACACATCCCCAGGGGCCCTTGGGTTAATGCAATGACTGTGAGCACCACCCTGCCAGGTTTCCAAACGCTGGATGGTCTCACAAGGACTTTTTGGTGCTGGGAAGCACTTCTAAGTGATACTTGCTCCCCTGGCCACAGATGACACCTTTAATCTCGGCGACCGTCTTTCGTGTATATTTAGAGGAGCAAGTAACTCCCTGATCAAGATCGAGGCTGGGTGGGGGAGGGTCGATGAGTTAGGGGTAAGCTAGTCTCAGTTTCTGAAACAGTAACATGATTAACACACACACACACCTTTCCTCTGCCTTCTCAAGGAATGGAAGTACACTGAGGTCAGCTGTTCCTCTTTGTAACACAGTCACTAGGGGTCTGTACAATGTCTGGAAATAGGAGATGAATAGTGACAGTTTCTCAGACTCAACAAAGCTAGCAGAGTGATAATGCTAATGAAGTACAGCTCATTGAAAAACTGAGTAGGAAATGTCATGTGGCAGCCTGGAAGGGAGGGGAGTCTGGGGGGAAATCGATTCCTGTATAGGTTTGGCTGAATCCTTTCACTATTCACCTGAAACTGTTATAACATTGTTATCCAGCTATACCCCAATACAAAATAAAAAGTAAAAAAAAAGAAAAAGACTGAGTAGGCAAGTCTACCTTTCTTATGATTTAATAGAGGGATTTTAAGGAATAGAAAGGAGAAATTCAGGTCCTGCAGTCATCAAAAATGTTTCTGTGTTCTTGAGCATAATTAAAAATTCTGGGCTGCTTTTCTTTTGTGTGATATGGCTTTGATAGATTTCGTCTTCATTTAATTATTTTAAATAAGGATATTATGCACAGAACAACAAGACTATATTATAGAAATAATATTAAAAATAAATATATGTAAACAAAAATATATGAAAAGGGATCCCACTAAATTCAGAATTGATAATAACTCGATCGGAGACATTACATAGAAAAACCTTTCTTCATAGGTAATGTAAGAGTAAAACCAACATTACAAAGGGAGAATATATAAAGTAGAACAGATGGATTTAGGCAGGCCTGTTATTGGCAAAGCTACAAGCTGCTTGCAGACAGATTAAAGCCATCTTAGGGAGGATGAGATTTGAGTTGCTTTTCAACACCCAAGAGTTCTCTGAGGGAGCATTAAAACCAGAACTGGGTATCTCTAAGAAATAGTGATGGTCAGAATTGAGACAAGACTACAGTCAAAATAGTTTGTTAGTAGTTTAAACCTTCATGAATATCTGTGAGTCTATCACCCATTACGAAGCACAGTTAACTAACCTACATGTTTTATTTTATATAAATTAATAGAGAAAGAATGAATTATTCCACAAAGAATGTTCAAAAAAGGGATTGTTTGGAAAACATATGAAATTAGAGTTTTAACTGTTTCTATATACACTCTAACATAAATTTAAGCTAGATTAAAAAGTTAAAAATAACCACTAAGAAAGACTGAAAGAAAATGAATATTTGACTGTTATTAGAATATTTAAATAGCTTGTAAATAAAAAAATTGAAGAGATCATCAGTTTAAAAGTATACATTGATAAGACTTTATAGGAAGCAGTTTTGGTAATATGTCTCAAGTGTCTGTGAGACATTTATTTGTTTATTTTGACCTGTAAATCCACTCCCAGAAATCCATTATCAGGAAATAATCCAAGAAGTAGATAAAGTTTCTATGTAAATATGTTCATGACAGTCTAACTTATAACAGGAAAAAAAGAAAACAAAAGTAAAGAGTATTAAATATCTAGGGATAAGCCCAATGAATCATAGCACATTTATATGATGAAGCACAGTATATAGTCTTTTAAAATATCTGAGAAACATTTAATGATTACTGAAAGTTTTCAAAATATAATTAATAAAAGAAAAAACAGGGTGATATATATAATTATATTCTAACTGAAAGGTAAACTTATTTATATACATACACACATATATGTCGATTCTAAATAGTTCAATGGTTCTCAAATTTCCTGCAGTTAGAATCACCCAAACAGATTTAATATATCCTCCTGTCTAGATCCATTCTCAGAGATTCTCATTGAATTGCTCTGCAGTGTTCCCTAGACATCTAGATTTTTTTTAAGTTCTATAGGAGACTAATGTGCCTCCCACCCACCTCATATTTGAGAAACTAAAAAAAAAAAAAAAAACCACTCCTTTTCACTAAGCATACCAGAAGAGAGCACTCCACTTTCCAAAGCAAAAGAAATTCATCAGGTGGCAGCTACAAATTTCATGGTATAGTGCCCATGGCACAACTCACCTATTCTATATTAAGAAAACTACCAAAACTTGGAAATAAGACAAGAAATTGGATACAAGTCTAAGCGACTCACCTAAGGATTACTTACTTCTCTTTGTATGACTTTCTATTAACTTCTGATCAGGCTCCAGACCCTGTGAAGATCAGCTTGGAGATTTTTGTGTGCTAAAGATTTAAATGATTTCTGTCTAGTATAAAAGCTACAGTTTTACTGCCCTATAAGATATAAACCAGTTTGTATCTAATTTAGCAATCTCAATCCAGCATTATTAAATATGAATTATCTGTGAACAAGCTTTTTTATCTAGTTGCTTCCCTCATTAATGAATTAAATAAATCTGTTTTTTAAACCTGAAAGCAAATGGATTTTTAGAAAATTGTTTATTAAGCTCTGATATTTATTTATTTATGTCCGTACCATACCACATGTGGGGTCTCAGTTCCCCGAGTAGGAATCAGACCTGCACCTCCTGCCTTGGCAGTGCAAATCGTAACCACTGGACCTCCAGGAAAATCCCTAAATAAATATTTGGCATATTTTTACTCTATACTTTCATGAGAGTTGTGTTTTTAACTTTTTGGAATTTTGCATTGGATTTATCTGTGATCAAACACAGATTCAATGATAGAAGTGAACACTGGAAATACATTGAGTGGGGATTTAATCCGGCATAAATATCTTAGCACTTGGGCACAGGAAGCTTCTTTCTCTCTGATGTTCTCAGTATGTGCCAAAAAAACCCCTAGGCCCTCTGCCCACAAGATTTAATCCAAAGTGCTTTTTTTTTTTTTGCATTGATTGATTTTATTTTTAAACTTTACATAATTGTATTAGTTTTGCCAAATATCAAAGTGAATCTGCCACAGGTATACATGTGTTCCCCATCCTGAACCCTCCTCCCTCCTCCCTCCCCATACCATCCCTCTGGGTCATCCCACTGCACTAGCCCCAAGCATCCAGTATCGTGCATCGAACCTGGACTGGCAACTCGTTTCTTACATGATATTTTACATGTTTCAATGTCATTTTAAACCCACTCCATATTCATGTTGTTGTTGTGTTGTGTTGCGTTTTTTAGTCACTAAGTCATGACTGACCCTTTTGCAATCCCATGGACTGTAGTCCGCCAGGCTCCTCTGTCCATGGGATTTCCCAGGCAAGAATACTGGATTGGGTTGCCATGCCGTCCTCCAGGGGATCTTCCCGACCCACGGATTGAACCTGCATCTCCTGCATTGCAGGTGGATTCTTTACCACTGGGTCAGCTGGGAAGTCCATATTAATGTTAGGGAATGCCAAATCAAGTCATCTAAGAAACCAGATTTATACTCTGGTGACTTGTTCTAAGCACCTGGAGATTTGAGTAAATCTCATACTACAAATCAGTCTTTGGTTCCCAAAGACTTATACAATCACATCAGAGACCCTTCACTATCTCTTGGAGTCCTTCTGCATTTAGCTGAGATTTCTGATGCTCTGGCCAGAATTTTTTATTTTTTGTTCACACTCTGTCTGTCAAGTACTTAATGATCTGGAAAATGCTAGACTGTAAGCCAGGAGCTTTGCTATTTAAAGAAACCCTAAAGTAAATTCATTTCTAGAACAAGTAATTTTCCATGAGTTTCTTAGTTTAATTGCCTAGTAGGTTGTTCCATGATGGGTGTGCTTGGAGTGGGCTTGAGTTTGAAGGTGCTGGCTGCTTCAAGAGACAGAGCTCTTATATAAGGCCAACAAAAAAATATATTATCTCTATTAGAGGTGAAAATTATATAGTCCAAGGGCAAATGCCTGTATTGTTTGATGGGAAATTATCAACAAAACTAAGAAATAACCATTAAGTTGGCATTTTTGGTTCTCTTACCTCCATAAAGTGGACTTTGCTAATGAAACAACTCCTTCCTGGGAGCTTGTCCACTTAGGAAATATTTTCCTGGTTTCTACCCACCTCCTATCCTTTAACACAGAGAAGCAGATGGTGTTGCTGATCAATGACTCCCAGTTGCCATGGCACAAAGACCCCACTCTTGAGAAGGGCCTGGCCTTGCAGCATCACCATCGTAAATTAACCTTGACTTCCCTTATACAGCCGAAGAACACAGGTTTGAAAAGAAATTTTACACATCGCCTAATCCAGTGTCCTCTCTCTTAATTGAATCCATCCACCATGGGCTACCACCCTTTCCCTGAGTATTTCCAAGAAAAGGAATTCGATCCGTCCAAGATGTCACACTCAGACCTTAGACTCCAAGGTTCTTTACTGAGCCAAACTCTCTTTTCCTATAACTTCCCCCCAGCGCTGGTGGTTTTGTTCCTTGGAGTCCATTGCACATTGTCTTCTGACGATTATTTGTAGATAGTCACAGCCTCCAGTAGTTAGAACTTGTGGGTCTCTTCTGACACGACTTTGAAACTAGATATTGTGTTAGAAAGAAAAAAAGATTCAGGATGAAGTGTTCTCTTCATACAAATATTATCAGAAAAAAGACACAACCCTCACAACCCTAGATGGACAACCTGTTCTACCCGTGCATATCCCAACTTTCTGTTCTTCGGGACACTCCAATAAGTACCTTGCATGAAAAGCTTAATCCAGGAGATTGCCAAAACATTCTAGTGGGAGGATTCACATGACCTTGTAATCAGACCATACCAGTGATTCTCAAAGTGTGTTCCCTGAACCATCAGTAGCAGTATCACCTAGGAGTCTCTTACAAATTATCAGGTCCTATTCCAGAGTTACTTACTACCTCAGCAAGCTGTTTTTGCAGGCTCTTCAGGTGAGAATCTGTGGGCAAGGGAATTACCTAACCATAGCAGAATTAAGAACCAAATTCCAACCTTAGGCCAATGGCACATTCTGGACTGAGAAAGTATATATGTGTGCAAGTGTGCATACACATACACACACACTTTATGTTATGTGGGATATTAGTGCCTGTATTTCTAGCCAGTTCCTATATCTTGAACACTATCCACCAATGAAAAAGCATCGCTAACATCCATTATGTTAATTAGCAGGGCTCCCAGTAGATCCCAGGTGAAGGATACTGAAGCACTTGGAAGAGCTGTTTCAGGAAGGTGGGCCTCCGGGGTTCACCAAGACCATCATCACGTTTCTTCCTTGTAACCATCACGTTTTGTTCTGCTTTCTTCTCTCCCAGCTAAACACCCTCATGCCTTCCTTCATCCTTAGTATAATATGATTTCAAAGCTCTTGACCCCCTTGTACTCCTCCCAAGTTCAAGCTAACCACAAAGTGGTGAGTATGAATTCTGATAGATATCACTTGGTTTTTGGACTCCTTGATTCCAGGGAAAGGAGGCCTGGCAGTGGAGCAATGGCAGGTGAGGTCTCCAGGCGTGACCCTGAGCGAGCTTTCGGAGCGTCCACTGAGTTCAGGATGTCTCTCGTTTTAGGACAAAAAAAAAGCTGGGCCTCTGTACTCCTGTGCCAGCAGGTTGCCAGCTGTGGGTCTGCCCAGAAGGACCTGGGGACTTGCAGGTGATCAAGCAGATCAGGTGAAGCCACATTAGGGTGGCTTTACAGAGAGGGTCACGTGCACGAGTCAGGAGTGAAACAGAAATAGGGGGTGACCACATGGAAACAATGGCGGGAAGTCACAGGGAGGCAAGCAGAGCCCCAGTAGCATCTGCAACTGAAGGCAAGGTGTCAGGAGACAGAACATACCGCGGCTTCCTTCCAACTGCTGATTAGTCATGTGGGCACAGGAAGAATTTTTTCCAATGAGAATGAGGGTCTTTCTGCCTGGTCCTGGCTTCTATCTGTTCATGTGCTCCTGAGTGAAATCATTTTATTTAGGGCATTTTGTTTTTCATGTGGCCAAGTATTAGTCTTACATGGATATTGTCCTTCCCTTGGAAACCAAGCCAGATACCTTGTAATACAACATTTTAATCAGTTCCTTCTGAAGGCAAGATGGAGGAGGAGACCTGAAAGCAAAGAATTCCAGCTCAAGCTCCTACAGCCACCCTTTAGAGGAAGCCGTTCCTCTCCAGCTGCAGGCTGGGTGTGGCTGCACTAACCTGTGTACTCGGCAAATACTGGTTAGATGCACGAACCAGTTACTGTAGTTTGCTTTGACTATGATCAGGGTGAATGAGATGAGATTCAGTTCTGCCTTTCCCTCTCTCCTGGTCAGTGATTCCTCCCAGCGTGGCTCCCACGTAAACAGTCAGAAACTGTTGCATAATACAAACCTCATTGCTAAATACCCATCTGACCACATTTGCAAAACAGAGAAAGGAAACATTGGCATTTTTGAAAGGGGAAATTTAGGCATAATCAGTGTTGGTTGTGGCTGGCTGCCTTGTTGCAATTAAGAGATGCCAAAGCTGGCTGCATTGAAATGCCAGGCCACCCCTGACCCAAGTCCCTAAAAAACAAAAACCAAGCCAAATCTGCCTGTCAGCCATGATGTCATTAATCCCAGAATAGACCAGGAAGGGGCTCATTTGGGAAGTTAGACTTCCCTTATCAAAGGAAACCAGATCAGGACTGTATCCATATAACCAGATGTACAAACATAGAGTCACATTTAGGAACAGTGTGGGATGCAATGGTTTGGAAGATAAATAAACCCAGCTTAAAAAGAACTGGGCTCTAATGGTAGTCAGTGCCGTCCTTCAGAAACACTCAGGGGCACAATGACACTTCTGCAAGCTGATTGAGATATTTGTCACTTGAGATGGTTCTTAAGTCAAATTCTCCTATAAGGAGTGTATCCATGGTATTTAACCCAGCACATATTATGCTATCAATTGAGAACATGGTGGGGAGAAGCAAAGACTGCTGTTTCAGATCAAGATGACCTCCTAAATGCTGGACAGCCATGCGCTTGGATTTCTAGATGGTTTTATCATAGAACTATCAGACCATTGAGTACTTGCAGGACCCTTCAGCCTTACATGATACTGCACATGGATCCTCCAATTCTGGACACATACGAAGGACCTGTGGTTTTGCCAAAAATACAGATTCTGAGACCTGGCAGTCTGGTGGTTAATACTTTGCTTTCCAGTGGGAGTGCAGGTTCAATCCCAGGTCAGGGAGCTAACCCCACATGCCCCAGGGGCAAAATAACAAAACATAAAATAGAAGCAATATTATAACAAGTGCAACAAAGACTTTAAAATTGGTACACCTTAAAAAAAAATTTTTTTAATGCATATGCCAGCCCCACCTTCATAGATCCTGTTCCATAGCTGGTGTGACTGGAAATTTGTATTTCAGTAAGCGAGTAAAATGTTTTAGATGCAAGGAGAGCTCAGACCATGCTACCGAGAAGCCCTAAGTCACTTGTGACTTATCTGTGAACCACATAATGGACATATGATAGTAAGTCAGTTCATTCATGGGCCACTTATTCTTTATGTTTGAAAGATACTCTTTTCATTCAACTAAGACATTTATTAAAACCAGTAGTGAAAAGAGGTTAAATTTCATGCACAAGAATGTTCAAAACAGAGTAACAGGGAGCCAAATGTAGTCCACACTTTGAAGAACTTAAACAGCCATGGATCCAACAGACTTAACAAATGGCCATTTTTAACAGTAGAACTGCAAACAGAATCTTGTTGCCTGTCATCTGCTGAAATTATTCTTTGCTCTGGTCCTGAGTTTAGCATTAAGACCTGTATTTGCATTATCATCATTTTCTGAAGAAGAAGAATTTATCAGGACCGTCCATAGAGTCTCCAGTATGCAAAATCCCCAACTTTCTTTTTTGAGTTCTAATGATCTTAAATGATAAGTCTTAACCTTATAGACTCTATTGTTTGGGAAGATGAAAAGTCTCCAGTGCGCTTTTTCTTGTAAGCATCTTCTCTGTGCATTCTGAATGACATAATCTCATTGAAATCAGCCAGTTTGTCCACTTCCAAGGCCAAGACTCTGTTGTGAAATATTTAGAACCATGGCCCCATGGAGCTTTAAGCTTTTGGGGAAGCAAATGCTGCTGGAAGTCTTCAGGTTGTGTAGACAGAGTAGAGTGAAGTAATGCATCCAGTCTGAGTGGAGGGACAGGCAGGGTCAGGCTCCAGAGGTGGGGCTCTCGGTCTCTTCCACTGCAGCTCTGTGATCTTGGTTGGTTATCAACTGGCACATCATTCATGCTTAGTGTGAAGATGATGTGTTTAGGGCAGCACGTCTCAAACTTTTCATGCTTGGTGATCTTCTATGGCAGATGATCTGATTCTCTAGGTCTGGGTGGAGCCTAAGATTCTGCATCTTCAAGCTCCCAGGAGAAGCTGATGCTGCTGGTCTGGGGACCACACTTGGAGTAGCAAAGGTTTGGGGGACCCTATTATAAACCCCATATAAAGTTTAATGTAAAGTTCCTGGCCTGATTTCTATCACTTATTAAATTCTCAATAAATGACTATTATTACATCTAATATTTTGACAAAAGAGTTATGTGACATATAATGTTGGATAATTGCAGCTGATTTATCTTAATCAAGAAAGGCTGCTTCAAACCTAGGCTTAATTCAGATAATTCAGAATAAATAATGCTCCCACTGTGCTTTAGGAATCTTAGAGACTTGTCTCAGCAGCAATAACTGTGCTCACCATTCTCTTAGAGTGAGCATTTTAGATCTTGTAGCTGCATTAACCTCAAGGAGAAATTTCAACTGGGAAAATAATAGCACTGGGCCTATCCTTGATAACATTCTTGTACCATCACAGTTGGGAAAAGAGACCTGCCTCCAACCGTACCAAGTACTGGTCTCTTCTGGAGGGGAGGAGGAAAGCCCAGAGTAACAGAAGGCTGCCCCACTGTTAGCCTCTGAGTCATGAGCCAAGTGAGAGCGCCCACAACTTGGATGTGTGATACTGGTTTGTTCTTGTTTTTGTAGCTCTTTGGGTTTATTTACTGTTTGCTGAAGATGAGATGGATAGGGTAAGATATATATTCCCTCCTTTGAGTTTGACCTAATTTGTGCAACATAAATAACATAATGGAATGGGGTACACAGGTACAATACTATTCTTTAACACTGATAAGAGCTGCAGTCCACCATGAAAATGTAGCCATTGGGCAGGGTCTATATGTATGATAACACAGCTGCAAAATAGAAAAAGCAAATATGGACTGAAATATAAGAAGGAAAGAATAAAACAATCGCTCCTATGCAGAATGTGAATACACAGGAATCAATAGATCAAGTTGACTAAGGATTTCAGAGAGTTTGAATAACACACCTTCCTTTTCAGTTCCATCTGATGGGGGTAGGTAGCTAGATAGTGTCAAATACAGAATAGACCTTCTTTTCAAACACAAATTAAACATTCTCAGAAGTTGACCATATGTTAGGGTGCAAAGAAAATCTCAGCAAATTTCAAAAAGCAAGAATTGTATGGATTGTCTTCATTGATCATAATGAACGTAAAATTAGAAATTACGCAAAAATATTTAATTTAAATTTTAAAATCAAATTTTCAAATAACTCTTGAGTTATAAAAGAAATTAAAACTGAGATCTGAAAGTATTTAGAAATAAATAACAAAGACCATTCTATATGTCAAAACATGTAGAAAAGGGCCACAATAACACACAGGACAATTTATAGCAATAAGAAGTGTACTGTACCAAAAATAAGAAAAAATGTAAAATGAATCTTTTGTCAAGTCAAGAAGATATAAAAGGAACAGTGTAGTAACACATCTTAGGAAGAAAATAAGTAAAATAAGAATAAAGGTAAGGGGAAAAAGAATTGGAGATTAAAAACATAAGTAGAGATGATAAATAATATCAAAGTTGGAATATATGTGAGATACACCTGTCAGTCGGAGAAGGCAATGGCACCCCACTCCAGTACTCTTGCCTGGAAAATCCCATGGACGGAGGAGCCTGGTAGGCTGCTGTCTATGGGGTCGCACAGAGTCGGACATGCCTGAAGCGACTTAGCAGCAGCAGCAGCAGCAGCATACCTGTCAGTGAGTGTGAGTGAGTGAAAGTTGCTCAGTCCTGTCCGACTCTTTGCGACCCCATGGACTATACAGTCCATGGAATTCTCCAGGCCAGAATACTGGAGTGGGTAGCCTTTCCCTTCTCAGGGGATCTTCCCAACCCAGGGATTGAACCCAGGTCTTCCACTTTGCAGGCAAATTCTTTACCAGCTTAGCCACAAGGGAAGCCCAGTTTCCTTAAAAATCTAAAACTAGAGTTACCATATGATTGAGCAATCCCTCCACTGGGCATATACTCAGAAAAGAAAAAAATTCTTATTTGAAAAATTAACTGCATTCCAATATTCATATATATATATATGTGTGTATATATATACATATATATATATGAAGTATTACTCAAGCCATAAAAAACAGTGAAATAATGTCATCTGCAGCAACATGGATGGACTTAGAGATGATCACATTAGGTGAAGTAAGTCAGACAAAGACAAATATCCTATGATATCACTTCTATGTGGAACCTAAAAAAATAATGATACAAAGAAACTTCTTTTAAAAAAACAGAAACAGACTCGCAGACATAGAAAACAAGCTAATAGTTACCAAAGGGGTAAGGGGAGAGGAATAAATTACGAATTTGAGATTAACAGATACACACTGCTGTATATTAAATAGATAAACAAGCACCCTGTGGCTCAGCTGGTAAAGCATCCGCCTGCAATGCGGGAGACCAGGGTTCGATCCCTGGGTTGGGAAGATTCCCTGGAGAAGGGAACGGCTGCCCACTCCAGTATTCTGGCCTGGCAGGAGCTGCAGGAGAAGAGAGACATGTCCTATAGAAGCTTCATTCAAACGATTAGCAGTGTGTGGAGACACAAAGATGTCGGATTCAGCTTTCTGTAATAATTCAGCCAATGGATATTGGTGTATATAGGTCTTTTTTTTTTTTTTTTTTTATGAAAGTGTGAAACATGAAGAGAAATAGATGTTAGCTCAAGGTACACTCTCTTACACTTTCTCCATGACATTCCTGCCCTGTGGCACTTGGACTGATAGCTGGTGTCCCCAGGATAATGGCCATCCATGTCTCTGTCAACCTTGTACATCAAAGCCACACATCTACATATCCATACTCACCCACGCTTCTTGAGTCCTAACCCCGTATTTGAGTCCAGACCCTATACTGAGAAAGCAGTCTTAACCTAACTCATGTAAGTAAGTAAGCCCGTTCATGACAGAGAAAGGGTTTTCTCTAGAGCCTACCTGTCCTGTGTCCAGTGTGGGTCTCAAATAGACTTGCATGCAGAAGGAGAATGAGAACTTCTCAAACTACATTTGATGGCAGTGGGTAACTGCAGCCAGCCCACTCTCTACTGAGTACCTCAACGGCGGCAAATCCTCAAGACATCTCTGTCTCCAACACAAACCAGTGCTGCAGCTGAGGCTAGGAACCTTGTTCCACAGCTGGTCGTGAAAGCTAGGAGTCTTTATGAGGGCTGTGTGCCCATCCCAGATTAATCACACAAATTAATCGGACTTGCAGTCCCAAAACTCTTGTCAGTCAAAGGCAAATTCACTTTCATATTAGTATTTCACTCCATGCATCATTTCTTGTTTCAAAATGTGGTCCAGGAGGCACGAACCCCATCACAGGAAGCTCCATCGCAAAGCTCCAGAGCCACAGACAAACAGAAAAACACACACACCCTGTATCTGTATATGGCATATATATGGTGCCCATGGGCAAGAACTGCTTTAAGGATTTCTGTTTAACTTTATTTAGCCTAGGGATTAGCAACTGTTTTCTGTAGAAGAGCAGAGAGTAAATATTTTCACTTTTGAGAGCCCTGTTGCCTCTGGCAACCACTCAGCTCTGTCAAAGTGACCTAAAAGGACCATGAAGGTTGGGGAACAAATGAGTGTGGAAGCGCTCCAGCAAAGCTTAGTTTACGGACCCTGACACTTGACATATACAAGATATTTTTCTTCTTTGAGTCTTTTTAACCATCTTAAAATGTAAAAAGCATCCTTCACTTACAGCCAGAATAAAAGCTGTCAGCAATCTGGATTTGGCCATGCTTTCCGGAAGCCCCTGGTTGAGTCCACTGTTTCTCCAGCTCTAAACAACCACAAGGCCTTGCCCACCCCACCTGGGGACACTTATTAACATTCCGGGGGAGTGTTCTGAGGAGCAGAGCTACTCGAAGTGCCTTCCGTGTACCAACACCACCAGCATCTCCAGGTTGCTCGTTAGAAATGCAGAATCTGGGACCCTACCTCTAACTGACTCAGAGTCTCTGAGAGTGAGAACCAGCAATTTGTTTCAACAAGGTTTATGGTGAGTCTAATGCCCATTGAGGTTTTAGAGGTACCGCCCTGGATCACATCTGGAAAATCGTTATCTTGGAAGCATCAAATGCCACCTAAGGGTGTCAGAATGGTCCATTTGTTCGTTCAACAAGTCATTTAACGTGAATTGAACACCTACTAGGGACCAGACCCTTTGATAAACACTAGTGATCTGAGCTAATTAATAGGATACTGTTGGGCCTTTAATGGACTGGGAGAGAGACTTTACATCAGAGCCCCAGGGAACAGATTTGAGAGGCTCTGCTTCTAATTTCCTCACTTACTAAACAGGCTTTGCTGGCTGAGGCCACACTAGCAGCTTGGGCAACACCCAAGATGGAAAGTGAAGTAAAGTGAAGTCGCTCAGTCGTGTCCAACTCTTTGCGACCCGTGGACTGTAGCCCACCAAGCTCCTCCATCCATGGGATTCTCCAGGCAAGAATACTGGAGTGGGTTGCCATTTCCTTCTCCAGGGGATCTTCGCAAACCAGGGGTCGAACCCAGGTCTCCCACATTGCAGGCAGACGCTTTAACCTCTGCGCCACCAGGGAAGTCCTTAAATATAAGAATACAGTCTCTCAGAAAACCTCCTATAGAGACACAGAATTTCAGATCCAAGTACTAACATCAAAGATTTCAAAGGGAGGAAAGGAAGCCAGGTTGAAAGAAGAAGGGGGAGGAGGCGGGAGAGGGGGTGAAAAGGGTGGCCTTATAGACATCTGCCACCTACAGATACCCAGGTGTTATGGGACTTTACCCTGGGCCTCCAGAGAAGGGAGGACTGGAACTCGGCCCTACCAGAAATCAGAACCAGAATTTGTGTTCTCTGCCAAGAGGAGGTGATCAGTCTCCAATCCTCAGCTCATGCTGAGGGCCCTTCGACCAGATTCCTGCGTCCAGGACTGGGGGACTAGAAAAATGCGGAAGGATAGGAAGGGTTAAGGAGAGGAAAGAGAGAGGGAAGGGGAGAGAGGTCAATAAAGTCTCTTGTTCCTTGCTGGTAGGAGCACTCTGGCCAGTTGTCCACATCAGGAGGAGACCAGGGACAAAAGGGTCCCAGTTGCAGCTGCTGGGTCTGGTCCATTAGCAGGCAAGCTGGCCCCTGAGTACCCCAAGATGGAGATTATGTGCTAATCTGAGTGAAGTGCTGCGTGTCAGTTCAGTTCAGTTCAGTCGCTCAGTCATGTCCGACTCTTTGCGACCCCATGAATCACAGCATGCCAGGCCTCCCTGTCCATCACCATCTCCCGGAGTTCACTCAAACTCACGTCCATCGAGTCAGTGATGCCATCTAGCCATCTCATCCTCTGTCGTCCCCTTCTCCTCCTGCCCCCAATCCCTCCCAGCATCAGAGTCTTTTCCAATGAGTCAACTCTTCGCATAAGGTGCCCAAAGTACTGGAGTTTCAGCTTTAGCATCATTCCTTCCAAAGAACACCCAGAGTTGATCTCCTTTAGAATGGACTGGTTGGATCTCCTTGCAGTCCAAGGGACTCTAAGAGTCTTCTCCAACACCACAGTTCAAACGCATCAATTCTTTGGTGCTCAGCTTTCTTCACAGTCCAACTCTCACATCCATACATGACCACTGGAAAAACCATAGCCTTGACTAGACGGACCTTTGTTGGCAACGTAATGTCTCTGCTTTTCAATATGCTATCTAGGTTGGTCATAACTTTTCTTCCGAGGAGTAAGTGTCTTTTAATTTCATGGCTGCAATAAATGCCACTTCACTATTAACATTCTTTCAGCTACTGAAATTACTGCTAATTGATATCATTATGCTTCTTCTGGTGCTGCCTCTTAGAATCTAATATGCATGGGTTTGGGGGGTGTGGGGGTGATTTATCAAATACCAACAATAAATGTCCCAACAGAAGATCTGGAGGTTCATTCCATGCTTTCGTTCCCCCTATTCTTACCAGGAGAGTGGACACTGCTGTCTCAGCTTTGAAATACTATGCACCTGAGATCTGTCAGATGCATCACCAACCCCCCAATCACAGACATACCCCCACTCTTTAGAGCAAGACAAGAGCTGGGAGCACCAGGGAATGGGGATCGTGAAAGTGATTAAAAAAAAAAAAAAAGGTGTCTATCACACGGTTTTGCTGCCACTGTGCCAAGTGCCCGTTCGCCAGGTCCCTATAGGTGACCATGAGCTTGAGCTTAGTGGTCCCTGCAGCTGTTCTTCAAGTGCTGAGAATAGCAACTTTAAGAGGAGATTGCCAAGGAAACACGAGACGCACGCGCGCGTGTGTGTGATGCTACAGATCTGAAAGCACACGGACCTCTGCCTTCTAACAAACTGGTCTATTTAAAGGAAAGTTAGGTTTCTTTCTACCTCCACCAAGGCAGCAGAAATACAAAGATGAGAACAGGGGAGAAGGTGCTCTTGTTTGTCTCCACGTGGAAATCCTTTGGGAGGTGCTGCTTGGAGACTGGAGACTCAGGCCCTGTGCTGGTTCCCCGGGTTTCAGGCTTCCGTGGGTGCTCAGCACTGCGTGCAACGTGCCTCCTGCCCAGCCATCAGCAAAGGAAAGCTAATTAAGAAACACTAGACTGGTTCTACTTTTGGCAAAGGCTACAGGTTTATCGTGAAGGTGCAAGCCTTTCTGATGACTAAGCTCCCACATCCTTACAAATGAGGTTGATCAGAACTTCCTATAATATATGCCCCTCCCCAATAGCCAAAAAGACTGGTATTATTTGCCCGGTTGAGAAAGCTGGGGCTCAGAGACATTGATAAACTTGCCCAGAGTTACCCAGCAGCTGAGTGCCAGAATCAACAGTCCACCTCGGCCTTTCTGATATCACAGCTACAACCTACGATGTACTCAGTGTTTCCACTAGGTCACCACTTTATCCTGGAGAGCAGACCCCAGCCACAGAGGATCACAGGAATTTTGTTTCTGCTCATCTCAAGGTTCAGGAGTGGTTTGGTATAAAAATTGCTTCCAATTTCTGTTTCCTAGATCCCTAATTTCTAAAATGGAGACTTACGCTAAAACGCAAAGCATTTACAACTCTACATCATAAGAACTTACTCTGGTGACTAATATGGAGGAGGAAGCGGGGAGGGGAAGCAAGGGGCCGATTGGCTTTGGAGGGAGCACTCTGGTTATCTGTAATTTGCACAACACAGGATTTCAAGAGTATAACCAGAAAAATGCACAGGTCACGTTTCACCACCAATGACCCATTCTTCTTTGGAAAAATTCCTATGCACCCCCCACATCAGCCCTCTAGACAATCTGTGATAATAACTGAAAGACACTATAGATTTTCTGTCTTTTGCTTCTGAATACAATAGAATATCTCAAAAGTCCATGCTGTATTATTCCATTTGTATAAAATTCTAGGAAATGCAAACTAATTTATAGTGACAGAAGGCAGATAAACCATTGTCTTGTCACCGTGAGGAAGGTGGGGGACGCAGGGTACAGTGTAATGGAGTGAGTGGGTGGGTAGGATTACAAAAGGCCTGAGAGGAAACTTCTGGGGGTGATGGATATGTTTATTTTCTTAATTGGATCATGGTTTCCTTGGGAGCATGTTTCAAGATGTCTCAAATTGTGTACTTCAAAGATGTGGGATTTATTGTATGCCAATTATGCCTCACTAAAGCTGATAAGAATAAAATAAAAATAAACAAGTGCAAGGTTAAATGAATTCTAACCCGGAGCCACATTCTTCCATTCCAAACGTGGGTGGTGTGTATCTTTAAGAATGCTTCATGAGTAGACGGGTATCTAGCTCCACTGTAAAGTAGGCAGAGAGGGACTCACGTGGCTTTTGGAGAAGCAGCTTAATCTCGTGCCCTCCTCTCTGAGCACCGCTTCCAACTCAGAAGATTGCTGAGGC
Organism: Bison bison bison; assembly: GCF_000754665.1. Taxonomy (NCBI): domain Eukaryota; kingdom Metazoa; phylum Chordata; class Mammalia; order Artiodactyla; family Bovidae; genus Bison; species Bison bison. The sequence continues at coordinate 2,235,234 of NW_011494602.1, read as the reverse complement.
ATGGAGACAGAGAGCGTGGACCATTTAGAGCTTCCGCTAGTTGGGCACAACAGCGTGTATACATAGAAACACTCATATGGTCAAACCTTTTTCTTTCCAGGCTCCGTGGCCAACCCGTCCCTGACGCCCCGACCCAGGCGCCACGCCCGCCCACACCGCTACCATGGCTGAGGACGCGGACATGCGCAATGAGCTGGAGGAGATGCAGCGGAGAGCTGACCAGCTGGCCGATGAGGTGATAGAACCCAGCCCCGGGAAGCAAGCAAGAGATGGGCAGCCACGTAGTCTATTTTAGTCAGGCTGCGGTGGGGAAAGAGCTTCTTCTCGTGTTTCAGAAGAAGCAGCATTGATTTCCTATATACCTAAGGCCTCTGCAGACAGGAATGGGTTGGTTATAAAACTTACATGCAGATCAGTGACTGAGCCCAAACTCCCAACTTGTGAAAATCTAGAGAAGTCACGATGCTTTGAGAAAAGCAATGTCTCTGGATGTCTTACAGCCAGTGGTGTGCAGGAAATGGCTCACTTCTGAAAGCTGGTTGTTACATTGTCCAGAACTTTGCAAGCTGGTATTAAAATTGAATTATATAAACTGAAATGAAATAGATTCTATTAAAATCAAAGGTAATAAATGCTTAAATCTCATCACATCCTAATGATTTTACTACAATCTATGCTTTCAAAGTTCTTGGCATGTGCAGTATCTGTAGTGTGAGGATATAATCTACCAGCATGTGACCGATGAACCTTCCCAAGTTCACCTTTAGTGACACCACGGTGCACTTAGAAATCAGAGAGGGAAAAAATATTTAGACCATGGAATCTGCAAACACTACAAATCAGGACTTGACCTATTGTTTTGTTGATCCTCTAGACTTAAGAAAGTGGAAAAATATTAATAACAGATTAAATTTTGAAGGATGAACATCCACAGCCATTACACTATAAAACACACACACACACACACACACACACACAAACAATTGAGCAAATCTTCCAGTATTTGAAAACTATGATTGTCTTCAAC
>NW_011494602.1:2214244-2234107 GCF_000754665.1 Bison bison bison | reverse complement strand
CAACCAGTGTTCATACCAGAGCTGCACTTGTTGTCTTCATGCTTAGCTGTGGACACAATAGTTCAGCAAAATAAACAAAGTTTTCTGTAAAAATCCATTGGCTATATGGAATTTGCAATAAAGAGTATTATGTATTTTATTATTAGTAGTAAGTTTTATGCTATTATATAAATAGCATCCTTTATATCATTTATATCCATCCTTTATATCATTAAAATAACACACTTTTTTTTTTTCTGGTGAGCCTATTGTTAGGCATTTACCAGCACACCACTGCTTACAGCTCTTCTATTTCAAAAAGCAGCCTGCTGACCGTTCTTCCCAGAAAGTGAACATGCTTCATGTTCCTAAAAACTCTTGTCCCAAATAAGTTTGTCACTTAAAAGCACAGCTTTTGAGAAATCACACTCATTGCTGAATTCTAATAATTTCAAAAGAACTGAGAAAAAAGTGACCACACTATGCCCAAGGGACCAGTGCTGAATTCATTTTTTCTTATCTTAGAACCGAGATAATTATAGCTGTCTCCTGTAGGCTAGTCATTTCAAACACGCTTGATTTTTTTTTCCACCCTAGGGCAACAACTTAATTTGTACTGATAAGAACTTCCAATTGTGTTTCTAGGAGCTTTATAAGAAACTTGATGTTAGATTCATCTCAATTCATGAAAAACAATGTCTTTAAAATTCAATATTCTTCATCCAGAGGGACAAAATTAGTCCTCTGCGTATTTGAGATAATTTTTCATGACTCCTCCACATGCAGAATTATCTTTTCCGGATTACTTTGTCTTTGATATCAAGATCAGCTTCATATGGTTCTGATTTTATGACAATCAGCTTTAATGTAATTGCTTTAAGGAATCTTATTATGTAGAAAGCCTGATAGGAAAGAGATTGAAATTGTGTTTCTGTTACAAACTTCAAAGAACATGTGATAATGGCCCTATGTGTTTCCCAAGTGAAGAAAGTTTTCTGATTTTCCTCGACCTCTGGATCCTGCACTCATAATATTTATGTTTTTTTGTCTCAGTCTCTGGAAAGCACCCGTCGTATGCTTCAACTGGTTGAAGAGGTAAGCAGTGACCATATTTTAAGATGAACATTCCCTTTGGCTGACGTATTCTTTGCCTAGGCCCTTTGTCTTTCCCTTGGCCACCGTCCCTTTGATTTCAGTGTGAACGTAGGTACCAGAAAGCCACATAAGGAAGGAGATGCTGTATTTAAGCTGCCAAGTAGACATCAAAGTATTCACTCTCCCTCCAGCCCAAGCTAAGTCTGGAAAGCAGAGGAAAATGGTATTTCCAAGTAAATAAATGCTCCCAAGAAATCTTAAAAATGTATCAGAGTGATGTTTTTTTAATATACAAAAGAATTGTCCACATAAAAATCCTCATTTGTACTGATTTGGATGCCTCTAAATTGCATCTAATCTTGGCTTTCTGTTCTGACTTTAGCCACATGTATGACTTTTAAAAATATGTCTCCATAGAGGCATCATATTTTTAAAAATTGTTAGATTTAGAGTCAGGAACTAAAATTTGTGAAATAATAGGAAAATTCCTTAATAAAAGGAAGCATTAAGTCTAGTCATGTGAATATAGCTCTTTTTTCATTCCTGACTCTGGACTGAACATTCATTTGCAAGGCATGGTTAATGAATCCTTGACTATTTTTAAATGGGTAAAATAGGGCAGATAGCAATAATGGAATCAAAAGGGCATTTGCAATAAACTCCACTTATTCCAATTTGGGAGAGCAGCAGTCAACCAGGAAGAATAAATAGATTAATTGAACTTGTCCACTGGGAGAGATGAAGTGGAAAAAGAATGGGATGAGCTATATTTATCTTAACTGAATAAAACAAGTCTAATCGTTTTTATTCAGTGAGATGCTGTTTTAGCTATGCTTTGAAAATGCTTATCAACGTATGAATTCATGTGTGGTTATCATCTTCAGAGATCTTGGGGGTTTTCTAGCAGAATGATTAAATGAGCCTACTGGCCTCATGCTTCTGTTAATTGCTTCTGCAATGACATGAAAGGAGGAAAAGATAAATTTTATAAGGCGAAAGGAAAGGGCAGCCATCTCTCACACTATAGAAGCCATCATTTTCCCTTATTTCTGCAGCTTCAGCTTCTCAGCTAAGAATGAAATAAAGCTAAACGTGACTTGTCACAGGAAGGGGAGGAGAAGGTGACAACCAAGAACTTGGAGGACCCCCAGGAGGGTGGGGGTGGGCTGCTAAACGAAATCTGTTGTCATGAAAAAATGATAGTGTGAGCCTGCAGTGTAACAGAAATTGGTCTCACAGGAAGGCAGGCCAGCCAGGGGCCCTGGGCAGGCACACGAGGAGGCAACCTTCGCTCTCTTAATGAAGAGAAATGTTTTCTTTGCTCCATGCTGGGGACACCATTCATGCGGAAATACTTGAGGACCAAGAAGGAAGCACAGATATACTAAATCTAAGAGTGCTGGCAGGGCTTTCCGAATAAACGTGTTGCCCCTCAACCTGTCATGAGAACAAGTGAAAGGAATAAATCTGAGTAACGTCCCCACGTGAGCTATCACGGTGACTGGAAGGCAGGGAGCTTGGAAGTTAGCTGATGTCATTATCTTGATATATAATGATACATCTGTATGACCTTCAACTGTGGCCTCCAAGCTCATATTTAACTTGTGTGTATGCACGTGTGAAGCAAATTTCTAATCTACAGAAACTATCACCAGTTTGCCCTCCTGTGCAATGTTGAAACACTGCCTAGAACATGACAAGTGATAGAGAAACGTATCCAACGCACCTTTCCCCCCGCCCCTCCCCACCTGAGCCTTTGGGCTGTGCACACTTCTCTTTTGTGTGTCTTCTTAAATTGCAGGCAGTGTTGGCCAGTCTTGGAAAAGAAGCATCTGCTCTAATTCTCTAATTTATTCTGGAGGAAAACATCTCAAAATCTCTACTGATTGAAGTAGGATTCTCAAATTATACATTTTTGTTTCTCCTAAGTGTTTCTGCCAAGCATAAAGTTGCATCTTAGATCAGGGGATGAAGCATATGGATGCTGTTTCCTACCTCTAATGAGAGAGAGGAGGCTATTAGACTTTCGATCCTTAGGAAGTTATGAGCAAGGCATAATGAGACTAGATTGATTGCTCTTATATCCTCCTGGGTTATTTTATATTGATGGTCGGATGCCTCTTATGTCTAGGGCATTGACTAGTCAGATGATATTCTGCTTTTGAATCAAGAAGGAAATTCTCTTTAAAGAGAATCGGTATTAAATATTCATCAAGGGCAGAAATCATTAGGAAAATTCGAGCATTGAAGTACTAGGATCTTGCCCATGATCCCAAAGTACATCAGTGCCGTATAATTTGAATTGAGCTGAATGCTTACTGAAATTCAGTCTTAAAGACAGGAAAGGTTACTCAGCTTGTGAAGTCTCCCTAAGGTAAACAGTTCCACTTTCAGTGCAATATAGGACTTTGTGCCATCCCTCGTGGACTGCAGGGTATAACAGAGTGGAAGCATGGAGGCTTAGTTTTTAGTAGAAGCTACCGTGAGCCTATCAAGGACAATGTAAAGTCACACGGTCAGTGGAGAAAGTTCAGAAAAGCTGAATACCATATACACTTAAAAAGATTGGAAATCACATAGCACTTGGTTTTTAGGGAGAGTTGAGAACTGGCTGTTTTGATGGATGCATTTCAACAAGTATTTACGGAATGCCTGATTCTGGGGGTGGAAGATAAAAATGGATATCATGCAGGAAAACTTACGAAAATAGTTCTCCAAAGTCAAGACTCCCCCTCTTAGGAGCACAAAGGAGAGGACAGTGATTTCTAAAGGAAGAGTCATAATACTAACTGCAGGAAACGGTGTCTACACGTTAATGCCTTGGGCCATGAAGCTAAACCAGGAAAAGCCAAGCTGCTGTAGGGCAGGCTGATCCTAAAGCCCCACAAAGAGCTTCATGCCATGGTGGTTACTGAGGGCTCCCCAATGTTGATGGGTGTTTTAGCATCTTTTCATTCCAACTTATCTTTTGAAACATATTGGCCACAAGAAGAAAGTAAGTATTCTAAAGCTATGTCTTTATTATGCCATATTTTCTACCAAAGGGGAGATCAGGCTGCACAATTGTTTTCAGGTAGACAGACGGGAGGGTGTTTTGGAACTCTAGCAGTTGAGAGAGTACCCGGACTGGCCTAGTTTTAGCTCAGGTGTATTGGACTTTGGAGAAAGCATTTCAGGACGACAAAATAAAGACTTTAAAATGTTCTATAAACATTGTCTTAGTTCATCAGCAAGAAAAAAAATAAGACAGAGAAATAAAAGGTAAATAAAAAGAAATGAAAAAAAAAGTCCCTGACATCTCCAATTCCCCCTGTTATTAGGTAGACAGGTTTCCCAGGAATCTCAAACAGGAACCAAGAATTGAACTAAGACAAATATAGAACCACCTCCTCTCCCTCCTTGCTATTAAAACATAACACTCGTCTTCTCAGCCATGTATTTGTCTGGCCCTTACCTTAGTTCCAGGGGAAGAGTAGAAGCTTAATAACCATTTAGTGAATAAACCAACCTAGGGACTTCCCAGTTTTATTTAGCATCTCTGTCTTTGTCTGAAACATGGGGAAGCATCTACACCAGTGCAAGTTCGATGCATGAAGCAGGGCACTCAAAGCCCGTGCTCTGGGACAACCCAGAGGGATGGGATGGGGAGAGAGGTGGGAGGGAACTTCAGGATGCAGAGACACATGTGCACCGGTGGCTGACTCATGTCGATGCATGGCAAAAACCACCACAATAAAGTAATTACCCTCCAATTAAAATAAGTTAATTTTTTTTTAAAGAAAAACATGGGGAAGCATCTAGAAAGGTCAAGTGACTATTCCTCAATCTCAGTTGCTGGCTGAGCTAACACGATCCAGTATTCCTGACTTTCTGATCTGTGCTCACTGCTTCTGTTCTCCCAAATTGAGGCATATCTGGATTGTTCAGTGAATCATTTCAACAGTGAAATATTGAGCGCCAAATTGAACAAAGAGGAAATTATACTTGCAGGGCTTCATATAAAATAAATGAGTAGAGCAAAAAGGGTCAACAGCTGAGAGCTGGGTTGACTAAACTGAAATCATTCATCTGTTGCCCATCCTCTGTCCCCAATAGAATGGAACAGAGATCTCATACATGACCTTGAGTTGAGTCCTCACAAAAGAAGATACTCCCTAAGATGACTCTGTCCTCACCAGAACTTGCATTATCACATCTGTATGTCTGAATGAGCCATCTGCTTCTTAAAATTTCTTCTCATACGCAATGGCTAAAATTTTCAGAAAAGGGGCATAGAAATTAAAGTAGTCCATGAGGCTCCTCTGTCCATGGGATTCTCCAGCCAAGAGAACTGGAATGGGTTGCCATTTCCTTCTCCAAGGGATCTTCCCAACCCAGGAACTGAACCCAGGTCTCCTGCACTGCAGGCAGATTCTTTACCATCTGAGTTACAAGGAAAACCCCTGTTAAAGTTCAGGCTAGTGTAGATGAATTTCCATTTATAGCACACTGAAGAACAACGTTTTGAAGTAGCTTCTGGGGTCTAGAATCTTGCTGCTAGTATACATCCTTACACCAGCCAGCACTGATGATCTTGTTCAAGATGCAAAATCTTTGGCTCTATCGCAGTCGTACTGAATCAGGATCTATATTTTAACAAGATGTTTCCTATGCAGGGGATTCACATGGACATCAAAGTTTGAGAAGCAGTGATCTAGAAGCTTCTTACTGTAGTTGGTAATGATATTTTTGTTTGCCCAGATATCCTGCTATAGATGCAGTTTGTGAAGGTGTTTATTTTAGTAACCCGATTGTAATGCTAACTGTAGGCCAGGCAGTGTTCTAGCACTGTGCTAGAACAGTGAATTCAAGTAACAACTTGAACTCAAGTAACAACTCAGTGAGATATGAACTGTTATGATCACGGTATTACAAATGAGGGAACTGAGGCCCAGAACACTTAAGACCCTTGGCCAAGGACCCATAGCCAGGAAAGAAAATCACCAGGATTCCAGGGCAGAGCCTGGCTTCAGAATCTGTGCTGTCAATGACTCTTGAAGTCACGCTGAGCCATCACTTTCAAAACTATATCCTGAATTGGCAGCTAAAGTTTATCAAAATGTGTTCAAACACTAGTTCAGAAAGATACATGCACCCCAGTGTTCATAGCAGCATTATTTACAGTTGCCAAGGTATGGAAATGACGTAAGTGTCCCTCAACAGATAAATGGATAAAGAAGCTATGGTGTATATATACACAATGGAATACTATTCGTCATAAAAAAGAATGACATTTTGCCATTTGCATCAACATGGATGGACTTGGAGGGTATTATGCTAAGTGAAATAAGACAGAGAAAGACAAATACTGTATATCACTTTTATGTGGGATCTAAAAAACACAAAAGACTAGTGACTAGAACAAAAAAGAAGCAGACTCACAGATATAGAGAACAAACTAGTGGTTGCCAGTGAGAAAAAGGAAGGGGCCATATAGGGATGGGGGAAAGGGGCTATTATGAGATATATGAAATCAGGCATGTGAACCTTGTGAAAATTATACAGCACTTTAAAGAATCTTTCATTCAATTTTTTTTTTTTTTTTAAAGCAAAATACTTTTCTGTCTGGGAAAGTTAACTGCACACATTTTCTGAAACAGTGAGTTTATAAAAGCTCACAGAAATAATTTTCATTGTTTAAATTTTTTGAAGCCCTATTGGAATTGAATCATTGAAGAACTGTTCAAACAACAACAACCCAAACCTTCTGTTGACCTCCAGTAACATCTCTCTCTCTCTCCTAGTTTACTGTAAGCCAGTAGAAAATAAAAGGAGCCATGAGAGATGTGTTGTTTTAGAATTTATTCTCAGGGCTGCCATGAGTGTTCCTTGGAAAACCAATTAATCCAAACTTTAAGCAGTACCATTTAATACCTATCAACAGTCACCCTATGAAATGGAAGGTCTTTACTTAACTAGTTAGGATTCCTGGGAATGATGATTCCTAAGTATGAGCAATACAAATATCTCTGCTCCTTTTCCCACCCATCACCAACTCCCACTTCCCTCCACCAAATAGTTCAGGGCTGTTGGACATATTGAGATCATAACGAGTGAGGTGTGGGTGCCTTTTATAGACTTCTCCTGACCTGAAAATCTGCAGTAAAACTTGTGGATGAATTATTTTCTCACACTATATTGTTGTGCAGAATTTTAGATTTCATTAGCAAAAGCCCTTATCTTCATCTTTCAATCCCTTTTCTAAATCTTGCAGAAAACCTCTCCATAGAGAAAAATAAATGGAAGATTGAATTTCCTTTTGAGCGGTATTTCTCAACCTTTGTGATGCAATCATCTCTTTTGATAACCCTAAAAATCTCACCCCACCTCCCACACAAGATTCCACACACATCTTCCCAGTGGACCACCCTTCCCCAATTCACTGATGGAAACTTTCTGATATATCAAGCCAGAGAAGTTTTAGTCTCAAAGATTTTGAAAGATTTTCTTTCTGTGGTTGGTGTTACCAAAATGATAGGCATTTTTATTTTCCAGATATAGAATTACAGTATGATATTATATGTGTATATTCCAAGTCCATGTCAAGCCCCAACCCCAGTTCTACCCCTTGGAGACTGAGCTGTATCGCCCTCTTCTATCAGAGAATCACTGAATGATCAGGTCCATAAATGACCCGCTCCTCTGAGTCCCTCCCCAGCCCCTAATATTCTTCACCATATTTCCTTCCTCTTTTTCCTTTGATCCTTCTGCATTTTCCATTTCTAGGGCTAATTGTCCCCTTACTGATTTCTCTTTCTCTCTTTTCTCTCTCTCTAACTCTTTTTCCACTTTGCTACATTATTGGAATGTAGAGTAAAGATGCTGGTATCAGGACTTTGGTTATGTTGGATGAACAAGGAGGTAAGTTCAGATTTCTTCAGTAAGAACAATTCCTCCTCTGAATAAAATGCATTTAAAAATGATTTGTGCACCCACAGGTGGTCATTGCATGTGTTACGCACATATAGAAGTGTAAGAGTTCTAGTTTTCATCTTACTTTTTTGTTCCTTTTTCTTTTAAAGAAATTGGTGTATGTATAGAAATGTCTTCATGGTTGAATAAATGGTACTACACTCTCTGTTATATGTGTTGGGGTAAAAGAATTTTGAAGGCAACAGTCATTTGTTTGGATTTTTTAAATGATAATATTTTGGACAGTTTGGGGATTCTCCCCCTTAGCCCCAATCTTTCCCATCAATTTGGTGTTCTTCTAATAATTCCTAGATAGAATGAGACTGGCCGTTTTGATTTATAAGTCATTATGAGAGTTCCTTAAATAACTAGAAGCTTTTTTAACAGGCCATAAACTGAGGGAAATCATTGGAAAATGGAAAATTGAACCACTTAAAATATTTTAACTTTTTCATTTAATTATAAAAATAGAGGCAGTGAAAATCAGAGTACCAGCTATTTAGTATAGCATCTTTATAGTTTACGGTGGAATCTAGAAGGGAGTACTAACATATTTCCCTTTGACTTATTTGTCTAGTCATTCAGTGATGCTTTAATTCTAGCTAGAAGTTAGTTGCCTGATTCCATTCTAAATTCTTATCATAACAAACAGATTTGGCAGAAATATTTTCTCTTTATTTGTATTTAATGTCAGCATTAGAAAATTCTCAGCAATCATGAGAAATTTTTAAATGTCAAAGATAAAAAGGTAACATTTATTTAAAACATGGAACATCATAAACAAACTCCAGGAATAAATCTGAAATTGAGAGGAAAATTGCCTTAATATGTAAATCATCAGCTTACATGTAGACTAATGAAACTATGCTTTACCCAACGACAGTAATAAGATGCCACTCTTTAGCCGACGGCACGACTTTTTTTAACTGATAATAATCAATACTGTGAATATGCCAGGAAAACAGAAACCCTCAATCTACATGTGGGCATTGTTGATTGATACAAACATTTAAGAGTAATTTGATAATATACACACATTTTGATGTGCGCCCATCTTTCAACCAAGATATTTCACTCCTAGAATTAGATGCTGCAGATATTCATTGACAAATCTGTGAAGAAAAATATACATGCCTTACCTATAATACTGCAAAACTGGATACAACCTAAGTGTCCGGCAATGAAGAGGCCAACCACATTAATTATGGTATGGCCATAAAAGAAATTCTGCATAAAGTGTCTGCAACCATTGCAATATATAATATAAATCTTTATTTACTGACCTCTGAGGAGTTGGGGCAGGGACTGCGAGGGACTGAACTACTCTTAGGGGTCCTCTGAGAAACAACTGCTAGGAATCAATTAGAAATACATTGGTGAAGAGGAGACAAGCAGGAGTAGGCAGGGAGAGCCTTTTGTGATGTGGGCCTGACACTTTTGAGAGGGGAGAGGGTGGATGGAGGCTTGGGTAGGAATCTCATACTGCAATGCTGCTCTGAGAAAGTCTCAGCCAGACTGATGACTTTGCCCAGGAGCAAAGACTACCTAGCGGGGCAACACCATGCTGGGCAGGATTGCCTCCAGGCTAGTAAGTCATGCTCAGTCATTGGCTAGGAGCATCCCAGAGTGGGCGTGGCCTCCATGTAAATATGGGAGATCATAGACGTGCGACAGCTGGAGGTGTCAACTAACTAAAGAGGCCCTCTTGGAAGGAGATCTGAGTATACCCTCATGGCTGTCAGTAAAGACATTTGTTTCTATATTATTTATTTGTATTAAAATTTTTCAATAAACATACGCTAACTAACCAGTTTTTTAAAATCGAGGGAAAAGTTCTTTTAAAAAAAAAAATGAACATCAATCCCAACACTTGCCCTCTCATTTAAAAAAATATAAATTGCAAAATTAATACAAAAATAATTAAGTCTAGTAGAGTTGTATTTTGAAGGGATTACAATAACTATAGCAGTCTTCAGAATTCCTCAAATGAATTTGCTATAAATTTTAAGACTTGCTGACTTGATCTGTATAACAACGTCCCAGACTTTGAAATTCAGGATGCACTGTCATTGCGTTTTTTAAAAATTGTATTTAATTAGGCAACATGTGCCCATATAGAAGAGTGGTACTTCATTTCCAGTGCTAAATTGATACATATACACTCAAAAAGAAATATAGAGTTCTACCTTATTAACTCTCTTTAGTTAATGATTTGCATATGAAAGGGCTAGAAAAGAAGCATTGCAATAGAAAAAAAGGATAATGCCATTTTACCCCTAACTATAAAGCTTTGACATAAAGACATGAAAAATAATACATAAAATCTGAAGTTAAAAAAAAGTAATATATTGAGTTGCAAATTACATTGTACTTTGATGAAGAAAATCGAGACAAAATTTGCCAAAATCTCCAAACAAATGCAAAAATAAATTATTCTTAAACATAAGTGAGTCCCAAGAATATCTTTATATTATTCTCAGAGAAACAAACCAAGAGTGCAGATATTCCCTGCAAGACAGTTCATGTTCTCCGCTAAGACATTTCAGTTATGGCCACACAGCTAAATTCTCGGCTGAACATATTTCCTAGGATAACGTGGGTTTTACCAGATGCATGATGGATAATTGATATTGAAGAGAAACACACAACTGTAAACCTTCAAAAGTAGGTGGCTTCTGCCTGATCTTAAGTGGTATATGTTCCATTTATACTGTAAGAAGAGATTAGGATCTTTTTAAATGAGTCAACAACTATCTTCTCTGCCATTATAAATGCATTTGAATGCTGTATATGCTGTGTTTAGTTGTTTAGATCAGTAACTGCTTTAAAATTTCTCTCCAATTTATGCTCTACTAATTTTATCTTTGCCTGAACACCGAAAGTGTTGACTGCTTCTACCCTTCAGCTGCACAGAAGTCTCAAGAAACAATCATCCTCCTAAAGAGCCATTCCAGGTTGCCCTGCTAAATGCTTGAACTCAGAAATTCCTTATGGGATTCTTGTTTTATACTCAGGTATCAGGAGGCCATGGAACACTGAGCATGACAGCTGGCCCTGGAAATGTACTGCATCCTGGGATTTTTCTGTTCTACGAAAGAAATCCCCCGATATACCCTTACCTCTAATGTGGGATGATTTAAACTTTCACTTCCATATCTCTTGTCCCCTTTGTTGGTTTTTACTGGGTTATATGTTTGTTTAGATGCTGAAAATGTGGCTCTTGGGAAAATCCAATGGGAAAAACTCCAAACTAGACAGTGAAATCTTTGGCCACTGCCTGGCAGAGTAAAGGCACAGTAAACCATCATCCAGAGGGTCTGCCAACATTTCTAAATGGTTCATGGCCCTACAAGAGAGCATTTGTGAAAACATCCCTCTTGTTAAAGTCCCCTCACCAATCTCTCTTATGAATGACTAAAGCTGCTATTGTCCTATATGGTAGCCACTAGTCAAGTGACTATTTAAATTTATTTAAATTAATTACCATATGTTCATCAGTGCACAGGAAAATTAAAATCATATACTCAGCATGTGTAACTGGATACACTCATGAAGGCTTATACATTGGGTCTTGCTATTCTTCTATTTTTTTTCTTATTAGATTGAGGATTCTAATGGCCCCATGCTGCTTTACTTAAGTAATATTAATAGAAAGTAAAAGTCACTCAGTCATGTCTGATTCTTTGTGACCCCATGGACTATACAGTCCATGGAGTTCTCCAGGCCAGAATACTGGAGTGGATAGCCTTTCCCTCCCCAGGGGATCTTCCCAACCCAGGGATGGAACCTAGGTCTACCTCATTGCAGGTGGATCCTTCACCAGGTGAGCCACAAGGAAAGCCCAAGAATACTGCAATGGGTAGTTTATCCCTTCTCCAGCAGGTCTTCCCGACCCAGGAATCAAACCAGGGTCTCCTGCATTGCAGGTGGATTCATTACCAACTGAGCTATTAGTAGAAATGATATCTAAACTTAGATCCCTAAGCATCCTGCCATTGGTGGGTCCATCACAAATAACCAGTCATCCAAATATCATGGCAGAAATAAGAAAGAACAATTTCTTGCCCCAACATATACTGTGATGTACTGGAACACCTCCCCAGTCCAAAACGTTATTTCCCTCCCAGTCTCCAAGAGTAAACAGAGAACAGTCAGAAAGTAAGTTTAGGGAAGTAAGGAGCAGTCCAGCCTGAATACTGCATTGCATCAGTCTCTCAGATGTTGTTGTCCATGTCAGAATGGAATGAGGATATTGATTGCTTTCAAGCATTTCCTGAGAAATATCTTCACAGAAATCATTGAAGTGCTGTGAAGTCCCTATAGTCCAAACATATTTGCAAACATAACTCAATTACACCCTAAAGATTGATATTATTTGGGGTACCTACTATGTGCCATGGCACTGAAGAAAACAGACAAAAGTCCCTGACTTCATAACATTCATATTCTAAGAGGGGACAAGAAAAAGGAAAGAATGTTATCATTAGAATATCTGTGACAAAATTGTTCCATGATGTTTTTTCAGGATTTGACTTACATTGTGTATAATGATACATTCAGCCAATATTGGAAAATATAAAATAGTTTTCAGAATCAACTGTTCTGAAAGAGTTCCAGAATTCTACTTTGCTATGATCTTTGCTGTACAAGCTGCAACCCATGGCAGAAGCCCACTCTCAGAAATAGGGATTTGACTCTGCCTGTTTGTATGTTTTCATTTGGATTCTCTGGTTCAGAAATCTAACACTTGTGTACCAATTTGCTTTTATTTATGTTATTTTCTAATCCCTGCAGACACAGTGAGTGGGGCTCCTATATTTTGCTGAAAATACTAACTTGAGAAATTCCTCAGGAAGGGCAAACACCTGAATGTATGTCCGCATGCCATAACCTGTGCATGTGTCAGCTTATTGGTCGAGCCCAGCATATTTGCCCTCTCTACCCAGATAGGGGAATATGGGCCTACCTGCCCACAGTCCTCTTGGTTTCAAGCACTCTGCTGGGCCATTTCGGCTCCTCTCTGATAAGGGCAGACTTTCAGGAACCTTGTCCTGACCAGTGGGGAGAATGTGGGGCTCCAGAGCAAGCCAGAAGGCTGGTGGAGGTGGAGCGCCCCCAGAGGAGGGGTGCTCTGCTAGTCTCTCACAAGTTCAACGAGAGCAACTAAGATTCAGGCAAGATCACTCAAATGAACTTGAGAGGCTTCAGATTTTTGAAGCAATGTAGAAACAAGTATTTCAAATCATTCTTTACAATCAATGCCACCCACAGTGAACACATCAAAAGAAACCTTTACTTTCATAATTCTAGGAGGCAAAATCTTACTGCAGGAACCACTTTCATCTTCCCCCAGACACCTGCAGGTGGTAATGAGCCATGCCGAGTGGGGCCACCCAAGACAGATGGAGAATGGTGGAGAGGTCTGACGAAACGTGGTCCACGGGGGGAGGGAGTGGCACACCACCCCATAGTCCTGCCTTGAGAGCCCCGTGAACAGTATGAAAAGGCAGAAAGATAGGACACTGAAAGATGAACTCCCCAGGTTGGTAGGTGCCTAATACGCTACAGTGGAGAAATAACTCCAGAAAGAATGAAGAGATGGAGTCAAAGCAAAAGCAATACCAACTGTGGATGGGACTGGTGATGGAAGTAAATTCCAATGCTGTAAAGAGCAATATTGCATAGGAACCTGGAATGTTAGGTCTATGAATCAAGGGAAATTAGAAGTGGTCAAACAGGAGATGGCAAGAGTGAATGTCTACATTCTAGGAATCAGCCAACTAAAATGGACTGGAATGAGTGAATTTAACTCAGATGACCATTATATCTACTACTGCAGGCAGGAATACCTTAGAAGAAATGGAGTCGCCATCATGGTCAACAAAAGAGTCTGAAATACTGTACTTGAATGCAATCTCAAAAATGACAAAATGATCTCTGTTCATTTCCAAGGCAAACCATTCAATATCACGGTAATCCAAGTCTGTGCCTCTACCAGTAATGCTGAAGAAACTGAAGTTGAATGGTTCTATGAAGACCTACAAGACCTTCTACAGCTAACACCCAAAAAAGATGTCCTTTTCATTATATGTGCCTAGAATGCAAAAGTAGGAAGTCAAGAGATAGCTGGAGTAACAGGCAAATTTGACCTTGCAGTACAAAACAAAGCAGGGCAAAGGCTAACAGACTTTTCCCAAGAGAACACACTGGTCATAGCGAACACCTTCTTCCAACAACACAAGAGAAGACTCTACACATGGACATCACCAGATGGTCAACACCGAAATCAGATTGATTATATTCTTTGCAGCCAAAGATGGAGAAGCTCTATACAGTCAGCAAAAACAAGACTGGAAGCTGACTGTGGCTCAGATTATGAACTCCTTATTGCCAAATTCGGACTTAAATTGAAGAAAGTAGGGAAAACAATGGTTTTCCCTACCATTCAGGTATGACCTAAATCAAATCATTTACAATTATACAGTGGAAGTGACAAATAGATTCAAGGGATTAGATCTGAGAGACAAAGTGCCTGAAGAACATGGACGGAGGTTCATGATACTGTACAAGAGGCAGTGATCAAGACCATCCCCAAGAAAAAGAAATTCAAAAAGGCAAAATGTCTGTGAGGAGACCTTACAAATAGTTGAGAAAAGGACAGAAGCAAAAAGCAAATGAGAAAAGGAAAGATATACCCATTTGAATGCAGAGTTTCAAAGAATAGCAAGGAGAGATAAGAAGACCTTCCTCAGTGATCAATGCAAAGAAATAGAGGAAAACAATAGAATGGGAAAGACTAAAGCTCTCTTCAAGAAAATTAGAGAGACAAAGGGAACATTTCATGCAAAGATGGGCTCAATAAAGGACAGAAATGGTAGGGACCTAACAGAAGCAGAAGAAATTAAGAAGAGGTGGCAAGAATACACACAAGAACTGTACAAAAAAGATCTTCATGACCCAGATGACCACGAAGGTGTGATCACTCACCTTGAGCCAGACATCCTGGAGTGCGAAGTCAAGTGGGCCTTAGGAACCATCACTATAACAAAGCTAGTGGAGGTAATGGAATTCCAGCTGAGCTATTTCAGATCCTAAAGATGATGCTGTGAAAGTGCTGCACTCAGTATGCCAGCAAATCTGGAAAACTCAGCAGTGGCCACAGGACTAGACAAGGTCAGCTTTCATTCCAAAATCCCAAAGAAAGTCAGTGCCAAAGAATGCTCAAACTACTGCACAATTGCACTCATCTCACACGCTAGCAAAGTAATGCTCAAAATTCTCCAAGCCAGGCTTCAGCAGTATGTGAACCATGAACTTCCAGATGTGCAAGCTGGATTTAGAAAAAGCAGAGGAACTAGAGATCAGATGGCCAGCATCCGCTGAACCATCAAAAAAGCAAAAGACTTCCAGAAAAACATCTACTTCTGCTTTATTAACTATGCCAAAGCCTTTGACTGTGTGGATCACAACAAACTGTGGAAAATTCTGAAAGAGATGGGAATACTGAACCACCTGACCTTCCCTCTGAGAAATCTGTATGCAGGTCAAGAAGCAACAGTTAAACTGGACAGGAACAACAGACTGGTTCCAAATTAGGAAAGGAGTACATCAAGGCTGTATATTGCCACCCTGCTTATTCAACTTATATGCAGAGTACATCATGCAAAATGCCTGGCTGGATCAAGCACAACCTGGAATCAAAATTGCCTGGAGAAATATCAATAACCTCAGATACACAGATGACACCACCCTTATGGCAGAAAGCAAAGAAGAGCTAAAGAGCCTTTTGATGAAATTGAAAGAGGAGAGTGCAAAAGTTGGCTTAAAATTCAACATTCAAAAAATGAAGATCATGGCATCCAATCCCATCACTTCATGGCAAATAGATGGGGAAAGAATGGAAACAGTGACAGACTTTATTTTGGGAGGCTGCAAAATCACTGCAGATGGTGACTGCAGCCATGAAATTAAAAGATGCTTTCTCTTGGAAGAAAAGCTATGACCAACCTACACAGCATATTAAAAAGCAGAGACATTACTTTGCTGACAAAGGTCCGTCTAGTCAAAGCTATGGTTTTTCCAGTAGTCATGTATGGATGTGAAAGTTGGACTATAACGAAATTTGAGCGCCGAAGAATTGATGCTTTTGAACTGTGGTGTTGGAGAAGACTCTTAAGGGTCCCTCGGACTGCAAGGAGATCCAACCAGTCCCTCCTAAAGGAAATCAGTCCTGAATATTCATTGGAAGGACTGATGCTGAAGCTGAAACTCCAGTACTTTGGCCACCTGATGCAAAGAACTGACTCATTTGAAAAGACCCTGATGCTGGGAAAGATTGAAGGCAGGAGGAAAAGGGGACAACAGAGGATGAGATGGTTGGATGGCATCACCGAATGTATGGACATAAGTTTGGGTAAGCTCCGGAACCTGGTGATGAACAGGGAAGCCTGGCATACTGCAGTCCATGGGGTCACAAAGAGTCAGACACCACTGAGTGGCTGAACTGAACTGAACCCAGATATGTGCTTCAATCCCACCTCAGATCAGCTCTCCAGGAAGCCCTTAGCAGTTCCTCAAATGGGGTTGTCATCCCTATTCTGTCTGTTCTTAATGTGCTTCTTGTTTTGAAGATACTGGGCTCCACTTCCCCAAACCAATCTCTCATTTGATAGTTATTTTGATCTATAGACTAATTTATTGCATTCCCTAAGGAAACTGAAATGAAGTGTTTGGAAAAGTACTGAATTCTCTGGAATGTAAAGAGTTGTCAGCCATCCATTTTTTTAGCCCCTTCAAGAATTTTCTTAAAGATATGACTATACCTATATTTATTCAGCAAAGTTTGCCAGCACTACACTGTTATTTCCTGTGGCTATCACATACTAGATAAACATTCTGTTTTCCCCTGTCTCTTGAAAAGCAGAGCAGAGACAGCAGATTCCTAATAAGCTGAATTCTGTTCCTTAGCCCCACAAAAGACAACACAATAGCTTCTTATTTTCCAAATGGACAAGCAGTCTCTCCAGTTTGGAATGACAATTTAATGTGAAATTGTTTTTAAGTAATTATTTATGCCCTTTTATACAGGGAAGTTTTTTTATACCAGTTTTATTCTAATCATGTCTTTCTTCCCAGAGGTATAGGCATGCATGCATGAAAATACAGTTGAAAAGAGGAATTGAAGTGTGAAGGTTTTGTAAATAGCCGGCCAGGACATCCCACTGCTGCCTTAATGGTCTTATGTGCTCAGTCGCTATGCCGTGTGTGACTCTTTGTGACCCCATGTACTATAGCCCACCAGGCTCCTCTGTCCATGGGATTTTTCAGGCAAGAATACTGGAGTGGGTTGCCATTTCCTTCTCCAGGGATCTTCCCGACCGAGAGATAGAACCCTCATCTCCTGCAACGGCAGGCAGATTCTTTGCCACTGAGCTACCTGAAAAGCTGAAAAGTCATAAAAGCTGTTTTAAAAATCACTTCATGGAACTTATAGTTTACTCAGTTTAATGACACCACTTTTGAAAAATTAATCAAGTTGATGAGTGTAACCCTGGCAACCTAGAAGTATGATTTGTTTTTATGGCCATCAGTCTATGTCTTAAGATACTGTCTAAGGTCAGCTTTCCTGGCAGTGATGACTTAGTACTGTTTCATGTTCCAGTCCATTGCCTTTCTCCAGGAATTTAATGGTCCAGTACCTGTAATGTTGCTGTGCTGATATTGCTTTTCTTACAGCTTCTATGAATTGAATATTAAAAACCAAAAACTGCCTATGGCCTGCCTTTGGCTAGACAGCCATTCCTAGGGGGAAAAAAAGATATGGTACCTACTGCTAATTATCACTATAGTTGTTATTTTTCCCAAAGGAGAAAGTGGATTATTTTCTATCCTTAGCTGGTTGGGGATGCTAAAAACCAAAAGAAAGAGGTGTTTTAAAGTTGAAGCAGACACTTTCTCTAGTACCATTGCATTTGAATGCCTAAAACATAAACTAACACCCTATTTTCTTTCTCTTGGGTTTCACTGGTGTCTGAGTAAGTGAATACACTGTGCTGTTTTCCTGGATATTCAGAATCAAGCAGGCTTACCTACCCCACCCCATCATGTCTGAACTGTAAACTATATGAGCATCACTTTTCATTTTCTTCCATCCCTGGCTGCATAGGGCTTCGACAGCCGATTCTAGCAATGCATCTCCTCAGACAATGCATTGTAATAGCTCTCCCTCTTTTTCAAATTCCGTTTCATTTCTCATGTTCTGTTGAAAACCCCCAAAAAATTCATTCCACACTGTCATCCCTTTGTCCTAACCAGAACAACTCGATCGTGTTGAAGAAGGCATGAACCATATCAACCAAGACATGAAGGAAGCTGAGAAAAATTTAAAAGATTTAGGGAAATGCTGTGGCCTTTTCATATGTCCTTGTAACAAGTAGGTACTGGGTACCAGCTCTAATCTGTGGCGTCCAGTTTTCTTTCTTTCTTTTTTTTTTTTTTTTAATGTCAAAGTGAATGTCTGAAGTTTTGTCTTTTTTTTCTTTGTCCTTTTCCATCCGCTTCATTCTGTGGGGATAAAATACTTGTGTTTAATCAGAACAACTGGAACGCATTGAGGAAGGGATGGACCAAATCAATAAGGACATGAAAGAAGCAGAAAAGAATTTGACGGATCTAGGAAAATTCTGCGGGCTTTGTGTGTGTCCCTGTAACAAGTAGGTGCTGCCTGCCTGCCTGAAGCTTTGATTTCCCAAGGCCCATCTCCAAGCCTTGACAAGCTCATTCCTGCTGGGTGCAAAGGCAGGATGAGTATGTGGCATGCAGAACAGATCAATACCGTCTCTAATGCATTCATCTCATAGCATAGATGATATTAGTGGGAGTAAACTGTTGATGCATTAAAAATCAGGCATACTACAGTGAAAGCTTCACTGTCAGCAACTTTTATTGATGAACGTTTCAACATTTTCCAGAAAGTGTACCTCAAGACAGAGACTAACCTCAAGAAAGAGGCACCACCCAGGGAATTTTATGTTCTCTAAATCCCAAAAACCAAAATTGCAGATTTAGAAAAGACTGGGGGTAAGTTTGGAAGTTGAGATACACATATGTATCAAGGTTTGATTTTTCAGAAGCAAAAGTAACAGGTAATTTGGCCCAAACAAGCATTCCATAAGTTAGAGAGTAAGACAGAGATTCACCCTTTCAACTGCCCACCAGTTACCAAATCTGGTCAGCGGTTAGAACATAGATGCCGCAGCTGCACCCAACGCAGAGGCAAAGAGTCCTTCAGCAAGAAGTGCTCACGCCTTAGCAAATTGGACCCATCCCTCTCCAATTCTTCCTTTTGGAAGATCTCCCGTACACTGGCTGAAATGTTGAAATGTGTAGATTTTGCATGCACAACATCACAAAACATTCAACTGTTAAGGTTCTGCAACGCTTTTTTGGAATGTAGCAGAAATGTGACATGTGGTTATAAAGGTTTGCAACAGAAGGAACCTGAAAATTCGTGTTCTGGAAGGTAGTCTTATTTGACTAGCAGTGGAAAAAAAAAAAAAATGCATGAGCGGATTGTCCAACATGCATTTGGAAAATTAAACCCATTACCCGATTCCCCTCACCCCTCCTACTTCCCTTTGAACAGAAGCCTTTTTCTAAAAGCTCTCCTGATCCTAGCTTTTAGAATAGAAATCGATGTCATTTCTAGCTGATTATATGACCATTCACATCCTTTAAACTTTGAGGCTGATTTAAAATATCCCACTTCCTGTTTAGGAGGGGAGGGGCTCAATTTACAAATAAATTTAAGTGTTTTTTTTTTTTTTTTAAGAATGATCT
>NW_011494602.1:2198270-2214144 GCF_000754665.1 Bison bison bison | reverse complement strand
AAGAATGATCTACAGTAAAACCTGATTAACTGGAATCTAGCTAACTTGAACCTTCAAGTATATTTATATTTGTGTTCGTTTTGACTTTTAGCAAAAAGAGGCAAATAAACAAAGGGGAAAATCCCATCAGGGATTTAACAGCATTTCTCTTAAAGGTCAGTCTAGGCAGTTTGCATTCTCTCGCTCAGTCTTCATTCTGTAAGTTCCACATCCAAGCGGACCAAGCAATGAAAGCTGAGCTGCAGAGGAAAGGCAAACAGACATATCAAGAGAAACCAAAACCAAGGAATGCTTTGATCATGTTCCCTGCCCTAAGACTCTAAGGCAGGAAAGTGGCTCAAGAGTCTAACAGAGAGTCAGCCATCACTCTTGATACTAAATTTACCTCCATGGCCCACTGTGTTAGGAAAGTCCTATAATTCACCAAAATAGCATTCCAGTTAGTCAAGATTTAACTGTTCATCATTTTCAGTGGCCACTTGCCCCCAGGTGAGATGTCTACCTATTTTGTGATGAATTTCATAGATACATTTTCCCCATCCACCAACTGTGTGGACAAAGGGTGGAGGCAGGCCCCCCTCCCTCCCTGTGACAGATTCTAATGCTCAGATGAAATCACGACCCCTGGGAATTCCACGTACTAGTTGGCACTAATTCCTTATTACACAAGAGACCCTAACTGAGCTTCAAAGCTTGACTGAAGTGTTCCCTATTGTGTGTAAATAATGCTTTAAAAACCATGTGTCACAGCACAGTGGCTGGTGGCGCCCTGCACTCTCTGGGGGCTTTGCCCTGTCTCGGCATGTTTCGAGGGACTATGGTAGATGTCCCGCAGTTATGTGAGTCTATGTGCAGCATTGTGGGTGCAGTGATTTGCCTTCGTTCAGAAACGCAAACTTTCCCACTCCCTTGACTGCCAAAGATGGTACACAAGACATTTTACATAGCAGAAAGCATCACAAGGTCCATATAACTTCTGTTAATGTAAGGAGGGAGGGGATGGGGATTTGGAAAATAACAAAAACAAAGCCATACTCTAAACTCTATTAAATTCATTTTTGGATCCTGTCCCACTAAGTGGCCCTGGCTCTTTAGAGCAGTGAATTCTGACTGCTTGAAGGCTATGGCATTATACATTAGATGTGGGAGTTGCTGAATTTCCATCTGTACAATTTTCCAATTTGTCTCCAGGGTTTCTTGGTCCCTAATCTTCAAATATTAGTCTTAGTGCCAGTTTTAATAGATGGCTATGGTCCTCCAGGAAAAAAAAAAGGTTAAATTCTGGTGTCGTATAATAGAGAATAGAAAATGTGAAAACAGGACCAAAAGAAGTTCTGTTCTTGGACTAAAAAGCGTGTGGCTTCTACTATGCAAAGAACATAAAAACATCTTTGATTGCTCAGTTACAACACACCCACCAAAATATGCTGCACACGTGTCTATTGGGCACAATAGGTATGCCTGGATTTTAAGTCTCTCTCCAAGGCAGCTCAGTGAAATACGGCCCACAGAGACCACACCAGTTCCATACCACTTTCCCCTACCACATCCCAGGATAGTTTGAAGTAGGCAGCTATAACCACTCCCGTCCTGTCCCTCAGTCCAACAAAGAAGCTATTGAACCTGCGTTTCAAATCCTCATGAAGGCTATTACTGTCCTGCTACTGCCTTTTTTGAGAATGGTCAACTTCTGGAGTAGTTTGGCTTAAATGAGAATGCTTCACTTTCTACTCATGCCTGTAGCTGGTGCATGAAGAAGATGTAGAGGGATTTCCCTTTTTGGTGCTAGATGGCTTGTTCTCTCTTCTATTTTCCTGCATTCATTTCACTATGCCTCTTTTACTTTTTGTCTCTGTGGACAAAGGTTTGTACATCGACTCTGGATGTATGGTGACTGTTTGGAAGTACCGATATATTATCTAATTCAAATCACTCTAGAGGCAACTCAAAGACCATCACCCTTGGCCAACCACCAATCCTGTATGTTCTCCATGCAGAGTGAGAATGCTTGGTTCTGCACATGCATTGGGGGAAAACAATTAAAAAGGGAATCTTTGCATGATGGTGTGTAAAAACTTGGTCCAGGATGTTTTTCTTGATGACAGTGTGTTGCTGTGGTGTGATAGACACACTCTACTTGGCAGTCTTGTTTTGTGTCTGTCTGCCAGTATGTTTTTTTCTGTGTTTTGTGTCTCCAAATATAACCATGTCATTGAAATAGAACTGAATGTCCTCCAACTACGTTAATCCTTGTCTTAAATCCAACTAAACTAACTAAAATGAAATCCTTAGTAGCTGAGGCTTGGTGGTGGCCAACTGTTTGGGTCTGGATTATGATATATCGGTATTCTCTAATGCCTCAAATTAAAACTCATTCGCTTGGTTCGGTTCTGAGCTTGAAGAGGTAATGATTGTTGTGAGCTTGATGCGCCGCCCTTTTGCTCGTCACTCACCCTCTTTTTTGCATAGGCTTAAATCAAGTGATGCTTACAAAAAAGCCTGGGGCAATAATCAGGATGGAGTTGTGGCCAGCCAGCCTGCTCGCGTGGTTGACGAACGGGAGCAGATGGCCATCAGTGGTGGCTTCATCCGCAGGTGAGCCTTGTGCAGCTGGCACTATAGCAGTTGCCTACTTTTGAGTGACAAACCACTCCAACCTGAGTGGTTTTAAAACAACACTGGGAAGTTCCCTGGCAGTCCAATGGTTAGGACTCGGTGCTTTCACCATCATGCTCTGGGTTCAATCCCTGCTCAGAGAACTAAGAGCCCACAAGTCGAGTGGTGCCACCAAAAAAAAAAAAGAAAAAAAAAACACCATTTTTTTTTTTTAACTTCTGAATCTCTGTGTTGACTGAGCAGGTCTTCTGAGAGCATCTCCTGGGCTTGCTCATTACATGCAAGTGGGTGCAAGATGATCTAAGACAGCAGTGCTTCCTTGTCTGGTGACTGGCTGGGGCCGTGGGTATGAGGCGTCCCTTCTCTTCTATGCGACCTCTCCCCAGGCAAGCCCATGGTTCTTGTGTGGTGGTGACAGCACCAAAGAGTAGGCTCCCACGTGCAAGCACTTGTCAAGCCTTTGCCCACATTTCACTGGACAAAGCCAGCCACATGACCACATCCAGCATCAGTGTGCAGTAAACAATGTTTCACTCCATGACTTTGATTGGACAGAATTTATGAGATTATGTACAGAGATGTGGGCAGGGTCGATAATAAGGAATGGTGAAACATCTATGAACTAGCAATGGCAGGAAGGATACTAAAGGGACAGGAGAGAACTGTCACCGGAGCCCAACAGTAATTATGGCTGTGGGCAGAGGTTGAGATGCCTGGGCTTATTCCATACTGACTGTATCAGAATCAGAATCTCTAGAAGTGAAATCCAGGTGTCAGTAGTTTTTAGAGCCCCTCAGATTTTAATATGAATAGAAGGCTGAGAACTACGGAACCAGAAGTAAGTCGTAGCTGCTGACGATCATTTATGTAAACTTCTTTTCTACATACGAAACCTGGGAAGTTCCCCTTTAACTTTATCTGGCCTAGATTGCCTTAAAAACCCTAGAGGAGCAGTCTACATTGGGATTTACCATGAGGGATGGGTTTTAACCCCTGTGAGCAAATTTTAGCCCATCGCCATCTGTAGGAGGAAAAACCCAGACATTCTGAAATAAGTATCTACCATTTACAATAAAGTTAGTGTGGTATGTGCCCATGTCCATTAGCTGGGTCAAAAGCAGGTGCCAAGAATGAGAGAGAGTGCAAAAGGTTTATTAGAGAGCAACATTGGGGAGGGAAAGGGGGGAAGTAAGACTGGGAAAGAGCTGTCAGACCATCAGGCAGAGCTGGCAAGCAATCTACCAACTCACTGGGAACTCCACAGCAAAGTTGCTCATTGGAGGAATTCCACGGTAGGTAGAAATGACTAAGTCTTTGTAAAAAGTCTTGCTTCGTCATTGCCTGGGGCCACCTTGAGAACAAGACCTCAGCTCAAAGCAGACCTAAAGGAATGAACAATGAGAAGCTGTCAGCTAATCACACTCCTTACAACTGGGCGATGAGTTCTTTCTTTTTTAAAACAATGAGTTCTTTCTTAAAGACAGTTTGAGCAGTGCATGGATCCATACAGTGCAGGGGGTGAACTGTGGCTATATAGTAGCTATTAATAAAAATGATATGTAAATAAATTGCAATTAGAAGTTTTTTTAAGGAAAAAAAAAGTGCCTTCTTAACTTTCAAGCTGAGTTATGAAAAAAATGGGAACTCCCTTTGGGGAAGGCATTTTGAGAGCCAATTCCTTCCTTCCTACATAGGCTGAAACAGTATTTTATCACAGTTTTCTTCCTTGAAATCACCTACTCACAATGTCACAAAAAACCACATAGCATCGAAACCTGAGCAAGTAAAAATCGTCTTGAAAAAGTAGTTCCCGTTGGAGTTCTTGGGAGCAAATAGGATTAAGGGGCAGACTGTTATTCTCATTACTCTTCCCATTAATGTTTGTCCCAAATGGAGAAGTAGATGAGTGGAGAAACTCTCTCACTTAGTACAATAGCTTTTCTTTCCTTATAAATTTGAGTCTTGGAGATTTTGATTGACATTTCACAAAGAAAAATACAGTTTCTAACTGGTTCCACCTTCATTCTCTAACCTGGAATCCTCCCAACTAAAATGATTTTAGCCTCAAAACATGAAAATTGGGATAGTCATAAAGGGAGGAAATGAGGTGTTGGTAGAATTGAGAGAAGTGATATATTAATCTGCTTAATATGCCGTCTTTAAAAGTAGAAATTTAAGTGTTCAATAATGCATTTACAAATTATTTTCCTATCTACACAAGCTAAAATGTTCTCATATAGAACAGAGATTTAAAAAGGATTGGATTGATACCTGGAGATCAATAGATTTTCCCTAAGCTTTGGGTCCTGGGCTTTTGAGTTTTTCTTACCTTCTAAAACCTCTTCTTTGATGCCCAGGGTAACAAATGATGCCCGAGAAAATGAAATGGATGAAAACCTGGAGCAGGTGAGCGGCATCATTGGAAACCTCCGTCATATGGCCCTGGATATGGGCAATGAGATTGATACACAGAACCGCCAGATCGACAGGATCATGGAGAAGGTGAGCACGGGGCAGTCAGCAGGTTTCTGTTGCTTATCACCTTCTCTGAAATAACCACCAAGGAAGTGTGAATGGCTTAACAAGACCCTCAAACCGTGACTTTGGATTCAGGCCCTGGTAGATAGACATCTTCCCCTTAATTTTCCGAGACAGAAATACAGCAACAGATAAGTAAATAATAAGGTAGAATTTAATCTAGCAGATATTCCTCAGGGCCACCTTTACTATAGGCATTGTGCTAGGCATCAAAGGACATATTTAGATGAGAAAGACACTATCTCCACTGCCAAGAAACTCATAGCCTATGGGAGGCAGTGAGCATCCAGAGGAAAATAATTTGTCAAGAAAGTTGCACATCAGATGCTAAGTCAGGTTAGATGGGGAAAGATTTCAAGGGTCAGGGGATGGGAAAATCTCACCCAAAAAGATGAATTTGAATCGAGTCTTGAAGGTTGGTTAAGAGCTTGTCAGAGATGATGTAGGAATAGAATCAGGAAATGGAGGGAAGAACAGTTATTTTAGGTTTGCCAGAAGATGAATACGAGCTTTGATTCTCTAAGTGCGGAAGCTCGAATGATAGTTCAAAAAGGCCCAGATTCCATTTCCAGTTCAAAAGTGCACATGTCCAGATCTCGAAGTAGGCAACATAATCTAATGAAATTGAGTTCATATAAGGACACCAGATGTCACACTAAGACTGAGCCGCCTAGTGTCAGAAAGAGTAGAGACAGTCAAATGGAAAAAGATAGGGTTGGGGGCTTCAGATTAGGAAGGAACAGAAAGAAGCACTGGAAAGCTTTTATAAAAAGATTTGGGGCACCCACACCTGATATTCTACACTATGCAAATCTGATACAGTCTCTGTCTTTGTGTTCCATCCCCTCCCTAATCAGTAGACTCCTAAATATTATTTATAATCTCAAGATATCCAAGTGCCAACAGGGAGAAATAGGCAAATTATGAGTTTAATGGTAATTGTGCATCTACAATCAATTCTACTTAGCTAATCTTGTATGATGTGAGTTTATTCCTTGGAAGATATTGAAGTTTTGAGCCTGAAACCCTGAGTTTCTTTTCAACAACTCATTCCACTTTGGTTGGGGGTCGAAGGGCAGTTTTTGTGTTCTCTTGAATCGTAAGACTAAATACTCTGTTTCTTGGGATCTGAGCATCCTCCACTGACTTAAGAAAGGAATGAGTAGACTTAAAGGGAGCGTTTTGCCCTATTGTGTTCTATGCACTTTATAAAGATATTTGACTGCATAATATTTTGCCTAATCAATATTGAGCTACACAAATGTCAGTGTAGTTGACAAAATACCTGTGCTTTGCTTACTTCACAAGTCATGCTTATTGTTGGTAAGAGCCTTTGATGTGCTAAAGCTTTTAAGCTGTGTAAATCAATAGATTTTTAGAACAATATTGAGAGTTTCAAAAAGCCCTGGAGCCAACAGAAATGGATCTAACCCATTATGGCCCAGAAAAATGAACTAAGAAATAATTGCTGAACCACCTTCCAATAGGAAAATGATTCAGGGGAAAAAAAAAAAAAAGAAAAGTAGCCATTTTTCTATCCAAGGACCCAATTGACTCACAGATGTAGGGAGATAAAATATCTCTAACTCAATTAGAGTCCTAGAGAGAGAACTTCTACTAAGAAAGAGGGGTCAAGTCTTTATTGACAGAGCTGGGCTTTAAGCAAGCAGTTTTCCTGGAAAGGCAGGTGGCATCTTAATCTACCACTTCACATCTCTAGGTCTATTCTTTAGGGGAAAGTTTTCATTCTGGGCCCAGTTTACTGCAAGAACCAAGACTTGTGCAGCTATAGGGTTTCATCAAAAGTCAGGCAAGTGGATAGGAAATAGCCATTATAGTTTATCTCATCCTTGGATAACGAATTGCTTAAGAAGTGGGGCAGGGGTCTAGTTCCCTTCTAATAACTAGCCTTTTTTTCCTCAAAATAAAAATGTGGATATGATTGAGATAAAACCCATTTCAATTCAGCATTGCCCCAAATGATACATGTTACATGATTATTAGTAGACTTCTACCTTCTTTTGCAAATTCTTACTTCTGATCATAGAAAATGGTGTGCAAAGATCTGCATATCCAGGATTAAAATCATACTGTAGGACTAAAGAGAATCTTCTATTTCTCCCATATTCTCTCATGACCCAAACAACAACCCTCACCCAACCCCACCAATCATGATCCTTTCTCATCACTTCAATTAGTAGTGAAGTTTTGGGAATCCAAAATAATGCAGTCTTCAGTACATTCCTATGGACTGTCAAGAAATTACTTTGTCCATTTGAAAACCCTGTTTTCTGATTTAGGGTATTTATAAATAGGCAGTCTTCTAAGGCTGGAATTGTATGATTCTTTTAGAAATCTATTAAAATGGGGCAAGTTTCTGTCAGGTCTTTATGGGAACTGTTGCTAAGGAAACAATAATGTTCAAACTTGGATTTAAAATTGTCAGTGCAAGATGCAATGCACACATCGCATCTTTACTGTTAAATACAGTAAAGTTGAAGATTGAGCATTGCTCACAGTCTCCCATCAGTATGGAAGCATGGCGTTTGAAAACTAAGATCTTGAGTTCCAGCAAGGCTTTCCTGCTCACCAGCTTCATGACCTGGTTCCTCATCTGATACTGGAGTGGGTTGCTATTTCCTTCTCCAGGGGAAAGATAATAAGAGAACAGTTCAAACCTGGGATCAGAACAGCCTGTCATGTAAGATACAGATATCCTCTTCCAGAAGTCAGAGCTGTGCCCGAAAAGCTACTTGCCATGGTCTGGAGTTAAGATTTCCAGAGTGTTCAGAAGCGTGGGCTAAACAGCCCCTTCTACCTCTTCCGCTGGTTTTTTGGATCAGGTTTTCTCACAAAGGCAAATCATGTAATGTATCTTGAGTGTATTAGCAAGTTTAGGATTCTCTAAATAGAAATGTGAAAACAGAGATGGGATATATTGTGTAAATATGTCCTACAAGATATAAATAGAGTAAACACAGATGCATTCTCCAAATACCAGGAAGACAAGTGAAAGAAGATTATCTCAGGATTTTTTTCCTAAAAGCACATATGTTATATAATATAATAAAGATTTGGCTCCTGTGGTGTCAGATATTGTATAGGCTGGAATTTTGATATGCTTCGGAAAGAACTGAGGTGGACATCACAGATGCTCATTGACGATACGTCTGTTCTAGCTCCTCCCAGATTCTTTGAGTGTATCCAAAGAGTAGCCTTATGCTCTACTTCAAAACATTCTCTTGTACCATCACATGAAGCCTCACCAGTGCCTTCATAATGCAAGAAATCCTAGAATGTTTGCCTTCAGAAATGCTGTTTTTAAATGTATGTTTTTTCCTTATTTGGTGCCCAGTCGTGTCCGACTCTTTGCGACCCTGTGGACTGTAGCCCACCAGGCTCCTCTGTCCATGGGATTCTCCAGGCAAGAATACTGGAGTGGGTTGCCATTTCCTTCTCCAGGGGATCTTCCCAACCCAGGGATCGAACCCAGGTCTCCCGCATTGCAGGCAGACGCTTTAACCTGTGAGCCACCAGGGAAGCTTTTTCCTTATTTGAGCAGTTCTCAAAGTTAAGTCTGGAAAAATAATCAGCATAATCCAATCTTAAGGAACATTTCACATTGATCTGAGCTTCTGATTTTCCTTTGGATCAAAGTGTTACTATTTCTGATAGGACTTGTAGCTAACGAGGGAATACTAAAGCGTTCGGGAATACTAAAGCGTTCAGGAAAACTGGAGAGAAATACCCATTTTCCAAATTACAAGCCTAAAGGTCAAAACTACGAGTCTAAAGATCCAAACAATCAAGGAAAATTAGTGTTCTGCCTTAACTGTTTTGAAGTCAACTCTTAACTATCCAAACAGATGGTAAGGAACCATTGCCAGATAATTCAAAGCTATGAACAGCCTAGAAATATTTTTCTTTCACTTGGCAAATTTCTATTTGAATAGTGGTAACTCTAGTGTCCTGGGAATTCACAACTAAACTGGATAAAGAAGACACAACTTGGTGGAGATTACAAAGCACCAGGCACAGTTGTTGATGTGAAAGCAGTAATCAGCGAATAAGTACTGTTGCTATAAACCAGTCCAGTTTCCCTGCCCTGCCTCTCAGTTTCCTGGCCCCTTCCCAGGCTGGAGAGAGACAGACCACATTACCAACCACAATAGAGCAGAAACAACAGCCACAAAGGAACGTTTGTCTTCCCTTCTGCTTGCTGACTCGTATGTTCTTCGGTAATGTTAGGAATAGTTCATTTTCCGGAGTTTAACAGTATATCCAGGTAGTAGTCCTAGGTTTCATGATGCATGTAGAGTGAAAGAGAACTCAAGCAGTGAGGCAGTCAGTCAAAATACAAAATGATAATAAGTGTGTCTCTGTTAAAACAAGCCAGTTATCAAGCTGACAGGAGTAAGTCTTCAGAAATGGGACTAAAAAATATTAAATATTGCAAAAGCAAACCACGTTTTCACCCAACAGCAGTAGTTGTAAGATAAGATATATTGAGCGCTTCATTTCTGCAAAACATTATTCTAAGACCATTATGTGTAGCAACTCATTTCATCCTCATAGCAAACCTAAGTAGTAAGATGACTAACAGTGATTACAGTGTGGACTCTGACTCCGGACCTTCTGACTCTGGTTTCCCCATTTATTAGCGCTGTGACGTTAGACAAATTGCCTAAATCCTCTCTGCTTAGTTTCCTCAGTTGGAAATAGGAGCTAACAACAGTATATCCCTCAGTGTTGATATCAATCTTGATGTTGTCCCAGTTGAGTGAGCAGGACCTAGTAGTGGTACTGTGCTCGCCAGCAGTGTTCTTTACTGCCCCCAGCTTACCGTGCAGAAAGCTGAGGCCCCAAAATGTTAAGTAATCTGCCCAAAGTGACACTGCTAGTAACTGTACAAATAGCAGGAATTCAACTCAATTTAACAGATGTGAATGTCTGCCGTAGAAGTCGTTGGGTGTCGTTCCAGAAGAGAAAGATAAATGATATGTCTCTGTCCTCCAAAGAACACTCTGTGGTAGGGAAAACAGTCTTGAGAACTAAGTCATGAGATCAAACTTCTGTGATCATGCTCAAGTCCAGCCAGTGGTTCTGGGAACACAAAAGAAGGGATGGTTCATTCTGATGAAAAGGAAAGTTTCAAAATGCCTTCACCCAATAGGAGGCATTTGAACTGGACTCTGAAGGGGTCCAATAGAATTTTAATGGGTAAACTGAATTTTGTTTTTCTTTCCCCTTTTTCTAGGCTGATTCCAACAAAACCAGAATTGATGAGGCCAACCAACGTGCAACAAAGATGCTGGGGAGTGGTTAAATGGCCCGTCTGTGTCTTCTTCCAAATGCTGTTGGGCAAGATAGCACCTTCATGCTTTCTCATGGTATTACCTAGTAGGTCTGCACACATGCACACATCAACCTGCCCCCATTGTGAATGTTGTTTTGTGTCATCCATCAGCCCAACGATACTACGTGTCTTCTGTTTTTTCTGGGTCTCTTTCTTTCCAAAGGCTATATATAGTGGTCATTTGGTGGCTCTAACTTTTTATGTAAGATGTCTTGGGTTTCATTTTACCTTTTCTCTTTTCAATGGTGTTTGCTGAATGATAACAAATTAGGAATGCTCAATGTGCTGTTGATTCTTTCAGTACACAGTATTGTTCTTGTAAAACTGTGACATTCCACAGAGCTACTGCCACGGTCTTTTCTTTGGGTGTCAGGCTCTGAAACTCAAAATTTGCTGTCTTTGGTCCCTCATGGCTGTCATCTGTCTTTATGATTTCATGATTAGACAACGTGGAATTACATAACAGGCATTGCACTCAAAGTGATGTGATTTATGCATTTATGCATGAGAACTAAATAGATTTTTAGATTCCTACTTAAACAAAATCTTTCCATGACAGTAGCATACTGATGAGAAAACACACATACAACAACAGCAGCAACAGCAAAACAACAGCAAAGCATGCTCAGTATTGAGACACTGTCAAGATTAAGTTATACCAGCAAAACTGCAGTAGTGTCACTTCTTTCTGTCAATATTTAAACTTATCAATCATAATCATCCTTTTTTAAAAAAAATAATTTTAAAAAAAGATGGGTTTGACATACTCACCATTCAATCATTTCCAGCAAAATATACGTTTGACTGAAATTATGTCCAATGGATGTAATATAGAGTTTGTTTGCTGCTTTTGAAGACTGTGTTTTGGAGAAAGCGACCTTGCTGTGAAACAGTGTGGAGATGTAAATTTTATAAGGCTGACTCTTACTAATCACTATTTCCCCTGTGGTTTGTTATCAGTACAATTCTCTGTTGCTTAATCTAGAGCTATGCACACCAAATTGCTGAGATATTTAGTAGCTGATAAAGAAACCTTTAAAAAAAATACTGTAAATGAATGAAATATAGATAAACTATGAGATAAATATCATTACGGCATGTAATATTAAATTCCTCCTGTCTCCTCTGTCAGTTTGTGATGTGATTGACATTTTGTAGCTAGTTTAAAATTATTAAAAATTATAGACCCCAGATGTCTGCTTTAATTTCTTCATGGACCCTGTCTGAGTTTGTACTCACATGAGAAGAAGAAATCTGGCTACAGTCCCATCACTCCTAAGAAGTCTGTTCTGTGTGCTAAGGACACCGTATGGGAAAAGCAAAGGTGTCCCTTCTACACATGATCCATTGGCATTGAAACGTGGCATGATTTTTATAATCTGTTTCACAAATTCTTATGTAGAGATCAGTGTTGGCCATGGGGGGAATGTAATTCAACCAGAAGGCACAGAAGAAAAAAAAAATCCATAGGAAAAATCGGTAGTACTCAGACTTGGCTGTACATGGATTAAGGTACATTAGGTGTCAATCAACTCTCATCTTCCTTCTCTCCAGTATCACCCCACCAAACTGAGCCCACCACGACCACCACCACTGCTGCCTCCACTTTATTTAACAGCTTTATTGACATATCATAACATTCCCCATTTAAAACGTATAATCCAGTGTGAAAGTGAAAGTGCTAGTTGCTCAGTCGTGTCCAACTCTTTGCCACCCCATGGACTGCAGCCTGCCAGGCTCCTCCATCCATGGGATTCTCCAGACAAGAATACTGGGGTAGTTTGCCATTTCCTTCTCCAGGGGATCTCCCCAATCTAGGGATCAAACTTGGATTTCCCACATTGCAGACAGATTCTTTACCATCTGATCCATCAGGGAAACCAATATATTCAATATTTGTGTTATCCAATAGTTTCTAGTATATTCACAGTTGTGCAATCTAATTTTAGAATATTTTTATCATCCCCCAAAGAAACTCCATACCTATCAGTAGTCATTCCCATTCCACTTCCCTCAGCCATAGGCAGCCACTGATTTAAGTTTTGTCTATAGATTTGCCTATTCTGAACATTTCCTATAAATGGAATGGTACAATATGTGGTCCTTTGTGACTAGCTTCTTTTATTCAGCGTCATGTTTTCAAGATTTCATCCATAGTGTAGCATGTATCAGAGTTTTCCTTTTTATGGCCAAATAACATCTATTGTATGGAAAATATTTTGTTTATCCTTTCATCCATTGCTGGACGTTTGCAGTATTTTTACCTTTGGACTCTTATCAGTTATGAGGCTCTGAACATTCACACACAGGTTTTTGTGTAGACGTGTGTTTTCAATTCTTTTGATGTCACCACTCTCACCCCCATTACTGTCTCTGCCACCGTAACCTCCATCATAACCTGTACCCTTCCAGCTCCTCCACCACCACTGCTTTGACTACCACCACCTTGACCTTGCCACTACCTCTACTGCCTCTGAATCATCCTAACTAGCACCTCCTTTGTCACTGCTCCATCCCCAGTCATCACCACCACCCCATCACCACTGCTGCTGCTGCCCTTGCCTCCCCCTCCACTGCGTCACCAGTGCCATCATTATCTCCTCACTCCTGCCACCTCTGCTGCTTCCCTCTCCTACCCCGCAGAGGCAATGCAGGTGAATTCGTCCTGATCGCCTTGGCTCACTGCCAGGTCATTTTACCAGTAGTTTCAGAGGTTTGGTGAGAGCTGTTAAGAAATGAAACCAGTGATGACAAACTCATCATCTTCAGCAAATGTTTGCAGTTCTTTAGCTTCTCCCCAAGTTTTAGAACAAGTTCTAGAGATACCCAGATGCTCAGGGAAGTTATTCTAAGGACCAACTTTAGCAACACATTTATGCCTTAAAATTAGGTAGTAGAGAGGATGCTCAAAGATGGGGAAAATAAACATACTATGTATGTCAAAGCAACTAAGGGGTTGATCTATGGGCTGTGTTAGAAAATTCTTTTCCCA
Organism: Bison bison bison; assembly: GCF_000754665.1. Taxonomy (NCBI): domain Eukaryota; kingdom Metazoa; phylum Chordata; class Mammalia; order Artiodactyla; family Bovidae; genus Bison; species Bison bison. Next base: position 2,200,642 of record NW_011494602.1, on the reverse strand, counting down.
GCTCCATCTGTTCTTAGTGAAGTGAGTGTGTTTCCACATTGTTTGAATAATTAAAACCCCATACTGGATATATGAAAAGTAGGACATGGGCATCCTGCTTTAAGGTCCAACACATAATTCATTCTGAAGCATATTTCCTTGGATAATCGAGCTTGTCTAGCCTCAGCTCTAATGCAGTCAGTTCCTTTTGGCTAAAGGAAGACATATTCTCCAGGGATGAATCAGATCTGGGTAATGCACCAACTCAGGAAGTACACTAGAAATACAATTATTGGGGCAAGGCAGAATACTGCAAGGCCTAAATCTTCCACAAAAACACTAGAAGGTGGTCCTGGGTCCTAGTGACAGAGCCCTTTCCTCTTGTCTGCCTCTCGTTTCTTCTGGTTCTCCTCCTTCCACACCCTCTCCTGGCCTCTGTTCTGACCACCTCGCCCCAAGCTTTGTGGCACTCATTTGTCAGCCCATTGACAACTGCACTAGAAACTGAGAAAAAGGGAAGAAAATTCATACTTTTGATCATCTAATACAAGCCAGGTGCTGTGCAAAGTGTCTCATTTATGATGACTCATTAAATTCTTAAAAATTCTCTAACCTTGACACTATTAGCCCCATTTTGCAGAATAAATTAATAGATTACCTGAACCAGATTTATCTTATTAAAGCTAGTAAGTGATACTGGCATGATTTGAGCCAGATGTATGCCTCCAAAGCTGTAGACAGACCTAGAAGATAACCCTTCCCAAGTGGCTCAGTGGTAAAGAATCCATCTACCAATGCAAGAGTCATTGGACGCTTGGGTTCTATTGGTGGCTCGTGAAGATCCCCTGCAGGAGGGCATGGCAACACACTCCAGTATTCTTGCCTGGAGAATCCCGTGGACAGAGGAGCCTGGCAGGCTACAGTCCATAGGGTCCCACAGAGTTGGACACAACTGAAGCGATTGAGTACACATGCACACACATTCAAGCTGGAGGGTTTATCTGCTCAGATAAGTCAACCACTAAATATGAAGTATATCTGACGGTAAGTGTGCCAGAGAAATGTAAAACACTGAAGGAGATAAAGAGTGTAGGAGGTGGGAGAGAAGATGCTATTTTTAAAAAGAATGATGACTATACTCAACTGCAGGTAGGCTGGGTGAACTGGCAGCTGTCTGCTGAGGCTCCTCCCCTTTTCTCTCTGTGGTTTCTCATTCTCCAAATCAATCAGGATTTGCTTTCCTGGCAAAATCAGATAAGTCCAAGAAACAGAGTTCAGTTCAGTCACTCAGTCCTGTCCAATCCTTTGTGGCCCCGTGGATTGCACCATGCCTGGCCTCCCTATCCATCACCAACTCCCAGAGTTTACTCAGATTCATGTCCATTGAGTCAGTGATGCCATCCAACCATCTCATCCTCTGTTGTCCCCTTATTCTGCCTTCAGAGTCTTTTTCCAATGAGTCAGTTCTTCACACAGGTGGCCAAAGTATTGGAGCTTCAGCATCAGTCCTTCCAATGAATATTCAGGACTGATTTCCTTTCAGTTCAGTTCAGTCACTCAGTCGTATCTGACTCTTTGTGACCCCATGAATCCCAGCATGCCAGGCTTCCCTGTCCATCACCAACTCCCGGAGTTCACTCAGACTCACGTCCATCGAGTCAGTGATGCCATCAAGCCATCTCATCCTGTCGTTCCCTTCTCCTCCTGCCCCCAATCCCTCCCAGCATCAGAGTCTTTTCCAATGAGTCAACTCTTCACATGAGGTGGCCAAAGTACTGGAGTTTCAGCTTCAGCATCATTCCCTCCAAAGAAATCCCAGGGCTGATCTCCTTCAGAATGGACTGGTTGGATCTCCTTGCAGTCCAAGGGACTCTTAAGAGTCTTCTCCAACACCACAGTTCAAAAGCATCAATTCTTCAGCATTCAGCTTTCTTCACAGTCCAACTCTCACACCCATACATGACCACTGGAAAAACCACAGCCTCGACTAGACGAACCTTTGTTGGCAAAGTAATGTCTCTGCTTTTCAATAAGCTATCTAGGTTGGTCATAACTTTTCTTCCAAGGAGTAAGTGTCTTTTGATTTCATGGCTGTAGTCACCATCTGCAGTGATTTTGGAGCCCCAAAAAATAAAGTCTGACACTGTTTCCACTGCTTCCCCATCTATTCGCCATGAAGTGGTGGGACCAGATGCCATGATCATCGTTTTCTGAATGTTGAGCTTTAAGCCAACTTTTTCACTCTCCACTGAAAGTGGAGCCTCTTTCATCAAGAGGCTTTTTAGTTTCTCTTCACTTTCTGCCATAAGGGTGGTGTCATCTGCATATCTGAGGTTATTGATATTTCTCCCAGCAATCTTGATTCCAGCTTGGGCTTCTTCCAGCCCAGTGTT
>NW_011494602.1:2197628-2198170 GCF_000754665.1 Bison bison bison | reverse complement strand
CCCCTTTAGTCATATTAAAAAATAATAATAATAATAATGGAGGACGCAGCATGCGTCCTATGAGCCCTATGAAATGCACACCAGGGCCATCTTCTTAGGGCAAGCAGGAGAGATTCGCCCATCAGCTTTTATCTCCCTTTGGTCAAGGGTAGCCACAGGGCAGAGCATCAATTCCCTTGTACTTCTTAGTGATGCTCTTGGATGTCAAGAGGTTCTTTTTAAGGATGTCCCACAATAGAGGATCAAAGAATTCCAGGCAGAAGTGAGAGGTGAGGCTGAGGTGGGTACTGTCTGCCCTTGTGTGAAACTGGTTGAAACCTGCATGACATTGGTCACCACTTCTGTGGCTGTGGTGAGAGAATTGGAAGGTATGTTTAAGAAGCATCTGATGTGCTTTGCATACAGTTTTGTGGGTTGCATACTGCTCAGTCTTAGGAGTCATCACTCACATCATAGCAGCAGCTCCCTATTTCCCTGCTTTATAATTAGGGTCTCAAGTGAGATTTTGTTTGAAAAAGCTTCCACTGCTTAAAAAAAAAAAA
>NW_011494602.1:2180714-2197528 GCF_000754665.1 Bison bison bison | reverse complement strand
CTGCATATCTGAGGTTATTGATATTTCTCCCAGCAATCTTGATTCCAGCTTGGGCTTCTTCCAGCCCAGTGTTTCTCATGATGTACTCTGCATATAAGTTAAATAAGCAGGGTGACAATATATAGCCTTAACGTACTCCTTTCCCAAATTGGAACCAGTCTGTTACTCCATGTCCAGTTCTAACTGTTGCTTCTTGACATGCATAGAGATTTCTCAGAAGACAGATCAGGTGATCTGGTGTTCCCATCTCTTGAAGAATTTTCCACAGTTTGTTGTGATCCACACAGTCAAAGGCTTTGGCATAGTCAATTAAGCAGAAGTAGATGTTTTTCTGGAACTGTCCTGCTTTTTGATGACCCAACGGATGTTGGCAATTTGATCTCTGGTTCCTCTGCCTTTTCTAAAACCAGCTTGAACATCTGGAAGTTCACGGTTCACATACTGTTGAAGCCTGGCTTGGAGAATTTTGAGCATTACTTTGCTGGTGTGTGAGATGAGAGCAATTGTGTGATAGTTTGAACACTCTTTGGCATTGCCTTTCTTTGGGATTGGAATGAAAACTGACCTTTTCCAGTCCTGTGGCCACTGCTGAGTTTTCCAAATTTGCTGGCATATTGAGTGCAGCACTTTCACAGCATCATCTTTCAGGATCTGAAATAGCTCAACTGGAATTTCATCACCTCCACTAGCTTTGTTCCTCATGACCCTTCCTAAGGCCCACTTGACTTTGCATTCTAGAATGTCTGGCTCCAGGTGAGTGATCACACCATCATGATTATCTGGGTTGTGAAGATCTTTTTTGTATAGTTCTGTGTATTCTTGCCCCCTCTTCTTAATGGCTTCTGCTTCTGTTAGGTCCATACCATTTCTGTCCTTTATTGTGCCCATCTTTACATGAAGAGTTCCCTAGGTTTCCCTAATTTTCTTGAAGAGATCTCTAGGCCTTCCCATTCTATTGTTTTCCTCTAAGAAAAAAGGCAGAAGCAGGCCAAATCTCTTGAGATCTAGGCTCATTGCTTCTACTACTTTCTATTAGCCAAAACAAGTGACAGGGCCAATTCAGATTCAAGAGACAGGGAAATACATTTCTTATTAGGAAAAGGTTAAAGTCACACTGCAAAGGGTGTGGATACAGAGAGAGGTGAACACAGCCGTCTTGGCCATCTAGCTATGATGTGTATGGAATTTTCCTTTCCTCCTCTGCATCCTTATTCTCACAGAGAAACAAAAGTTCAGGGCAGACCCTCTGTGTAACTTAGAGTAGGTACATGCAGGTATTCCTCCCCTTTAGTGGTGGTAGTAGTGGTGTTAGTTGCTCAGTCATATCCGACTCTTTGTGACCCCATGGACTGTGGCCTGTCAGCGTTCTCTGTCCATGGGATTCTCCAGGCAAGAGTACTGAAGTGGGTTGCCATTCCCTTCTTCAAAGTATCTTCCTAACCCAGGGATTGAACCCAGGTCTCCTGCTTGCAGGTAGATTCTTTACTGTCTGAGCTACAGGGAAGTCCCATTCTTCCCCTTTAGTCATATTAAAAAATAATAATAATAATAATGGAGGACGCAGCATGCAGCTGCCCAAGGGAGGAATTGAGAACCCAGAGCAGAGTCCGGCACTGCTGACAGGATGTGGCAGCCAGTCGATAAGACTGACCTTAATCCCAAAATAATGAAACTAATCCCTCCTATTCAAAGCAATAGGGTTTCAGCACCGTCATTAACCCCTACACACCAGAACTGGAAAGAAAACACTTTAAAATGTTCAAAATAGAACTGGATCCTTCACCAGCACTTGGCAAATATCCTTATTCTAGAAACTTCTGTGGTTTTTCCCTGTCATCTTTTATTTGTTGCTATTTTGTGAGAATTTACACTGAAATTTCTCAAGAGAATGGTGCTTTCTTTAATTTTTCTTTCCTTCCAGTCTTTTCTGTACAAAAATATACTCTTCTCTTTACTAAGAGGATAAAAAAGACTGATTACTCAGGGATGAAAAAGAAATTATGTGTGTCAGAGACAGCTTAAGTACACACAAGATGTATCCTGGGTGTCTAGGGGAGTGGGGGTGTGGGAGGTGACTGCTGTCTTCCAAGGCACTGTCTTACTTCTTTAAGGGAACTGTGACAACCACCAGTTTAGGAAAGATGAGGCAAGTGCTAAGGGTGTGTGTTTTTAAACTTTCAGAGGCCGGGGGAAGAAAAAGCCCAAGAGACCTAAACCCATATCTTCATTTGCTATTAAAGGCAAAACCCCCACCTAAACCAATGAGATTCTCCAGGAGGCTAAAGCTTTTATCTGTCTCCACTGATAATCCACTTTATCTTCCATACCTATCAATTTGACCACGGCAATGGCCCACTGGAATTCCCAGCCTCCAGAATTTCATTTCTGCACCTTAAATATGGAGAACCTGCTCAGCTCTGAGAACAATAAACAGTCAAGATATCCCTACCAACTATCTCAATATAATTATTATTCCAGAGCAGTTATTCAAACCAAGAAGAAACACGAAGTACCTTGGAAATGGTTTCCTCCAAACTCTAGCGGCTGAATCAGGGGCATTCCAGGCTGATTTCTCAGAAAACAAAGCTGAGATTGATGCATAAGTCTAGGTAGTTTATCTGGGAGTGTGATTTTAGAGAGCAGGAAAAAAGGATAGGAGAGTGAAATAGCAAAGGAAAGGAAGCAAATGCCAGAATGCATACCAATTAGCCAAGTACAGGCACCTGGATGTTTGATTTCCATGGGGAAGCTGAGCCCTATGAAATGCACACCAGGGCCATCTTCTTAGGGCAAGCAGGAGAGATTCGCCCATCAGCTTTTATCTCCCTTTGGTCAAGGGTAGCCACAGGGCAGAGCATCAATTCCCTTGTACTTCTTAGTGATGCTCTTGGATGTCAAGAGGTTCTTTTTAAGGATGTCCCACAATAGAGGATCAAAGAATTCCAGGCAGAAGTGAGAGGTGAGGCTGAGGTGGGTACTGTCTGCCCTTGTGTGAAACTGGTTGAAACCTGCATGACATTGGTCACCACTTCTGTGGCTGTGGTGAGAGAATTGGAAGGTATGTTTAAGAAGCATCTGATGTGCTTTGCATACAGTTTTGTGGGTTGCATACTGCTCAGTCTTAGGAGTCATCACTCACATCATAGCAGCAGCTCCCTATTTCCCTGCTTTATAATTAGGGTCTCAAGTGAGATTTTGTTTGAAAAAGCTTCCACTGCTTAAAAAAAAAAAATGTAAAAACAACATAAGATGAAGTATTTAAAGCTTCTGTTTTACTATAATTTGGAGGACCAACAGATATAGTTTGGAAGACCAAACTGAAGAATAGATTGAGGGGTTGGGAATCAAGTTCTAAATACTGGTGGTGGATCAAAGATTTTGGATAGCAGCAGAAAAGTGATAAAGAAGGCTTGGTTTTGAGTCCTGAAGACTCAGAGACAAAGGGTCAGGAAGCTTAGCATGAGGTGGGCGATAAGGAAAAGTGACATCACGGAAGATAGCATTGAGTGATTCTGGCAAAATGACAGCAGAGAAGAAATTGAGGGGGTGGGGGCAGAGAATGGTGTAACTAGTCAAAAGGGAATAAGAAAGAGATATGAAAGAGAACTTTTAGGCGATACTATTACCTGAAGGATTGGAGAACAGGGGCTGATTATAGACTCGGGCCCCTGTTGCCACTTCTCTTTCATCTTCTGAAAATAACCTGACCCGCAGTCCCTGGTCTTTCTCTACCTTTATGCTCACAGCCATCAAGGTGACCTTGAATATAAGCTTCTACACTGCAAAGCTGCTTTCATCCTCAGTCTCACCTATATTGCCGCAAAGTTCAGAGAAAAATTCATCTCCGACCCAAAACTTTACACTTCATTGTCTTGTGTTCTTACATATCTGCTCATGCCCTTCAAACTCATCTAAACTTTTGGCTGCTCCTCCTCTGTTCTTTCTCAGTCAGTCCAACTTCCTAATGTCACCAAGATGCTTGGTACACAATGCTCTCCACTCTTGTGTTAATATCTATAATTTCCTGCCCTTCAACCCTGAATGATAAGCCCCAGACTCTGAATAATACAGTCCTCTGCCTGGCCTCTCTTGTATGAACTCCTTGGGAACACAGGGTAAAATCATACAAGTTCCTGGACGGGTGCCAGTGAAAACAAATGGTTCCGCTAGAACTCTCACGCATGTAGGTGGCAGTGTCAATTGGTACAACCACTCTAGAGAGCAGTTTGGTGGTATATTTGGTCCTCCATACCCAGGATTCTGCATTTGCAGATTCAACCAAACACGAATCTCTTGGTAAGGAGCTTGAGCACCCATAGATTTTGGTATCCAATGGGCCTGAAACAAATCCCCTGGGAATAAAGAGGAACAACCATATTTACAAAAACTAAACATAAGCAAACACTACAATTTAGCCATTCCATCTACAAAAGCTAAACATAAGCAAACACAGGCAAACACTATGATTTAGTCATTCCATTCCTGGATATCTACCCATCAGATATGTACTGTACCTTCGTTGATCAAAAACATGTACCAAGATATTCATAACCAAAGTATTCATTATAGACCCAAAGTGGGCTTTACCCAAATGCCCATCAACTGTAGAATGAAGAAATCTTTTATGGTTGTTTGCACATGGAATTCTTATAGCAATAGGAATGTACAAACTATTGATGTACAAACTATATATTGCTAAAGCAATATGCGTGGACCTTACTAATTCAATGCAGGATGAAAGAAGCCAAATATAAAGAACATTTTTACTTAAAAAATGTTGTTGAAGTATATTAGATTTACAAAGTTGTGTTAGTTTCAGGTGTTATTTTCAAATGTACTGCAAAGTGATTCATTTATATGAATCACTATATATATTGATATATATTCATTTATATACATATGTGTATTTTCTCAGATACTTCTTATTACAGGTTATCATAAGATAATCTATCTTGAATATAGCTCCTGTGCCATACTGTAGGTCTCTGCTGTTTCTTTTAAATATAGCAGAATATATGTGTTAATCCCATATTCCTAATTTATCCCTCCTCTCACTTTCCCTTTGATAACCATATGTTTGTTTTCTATCTGAAGAACACTTTATTTGAGTTTATGTATATAAATTTTAAAAACAACAACAACAAAAAATCAATCCACAGAGTTAGAATTTGGAATAGCAATTACCCTTGGGGTGAAGGGTTAAGAACTTAACCAGGACACAGGGAAGTTTCTGGGGCATTGATAATGTCCTGTTTCTTGATATCAATGCTGGTTACATGCATGATTCAGTTTGCACAAATTCACTGAACTCTATATATGTGTGCAATTTTGGGGATGTATTTTATATACCTCAGCAAGAAGTCTCAAAACAACAAAATACAGTCTCCAAATACATCTGGCTCTTCCTTCAGCTGTAAGGGTCTTTTAAATATAAACAAACAAGTTCTGGCCTACCCTTTTCCTTTCCTTTCTACAAGCATGATTTTACCTTTTATTATAAGACAAAAACTGAAGTTTCAGAAGGATCATAGTTATGAGCTCTGTGGAAGTTCCCCTTCTGTCTGTCTTTATATTCTTGTGTTAGCTAACTGCTTTTGCTCTCTCATAATGTTGCTGCAAGAAAAGGAAAGATACACCCAGCTAAAGGCAGAGTTCCAAAGAATAGCAAGGAGAGATAAGAAAGCCTTCCTAAGTGAACAATGCAAAGAAATGGAAACAATAGAATGGGAAAGACTAGAGATTTCTTTAAGAAAATTAAAGATACCAAGGGATTATATGCAGAGTACATCATGAGAAACACTGGGCCGGAAGAAGCACAAGCTGGAATCAAGATTGCCTGGAGAAATATCAATAACCTCAGATATGCAGATGACACCACCCTTATGGCAGAAAGTGAAGAGGAACTCAAAAGCCTCTTGATGAAAGTGAAAGTGGAGAGTGAAAAAGTTGGCTTAAAGCTCAACATTCAGAAAACGAAGATCATGGCATTTGGTCCAATCACTTCATGGCAAATAGATGGGGAAACAGTGGAAACAGTGGCAGACTTTATTTTGGGGGGCTCCAAAATCACTGCAGATGGTGATTGCAGCCATGAAATTAAAAGACACTTACTCCTTGGAAGGAAAGTTATGACCAACCTAGATAGCATATTGAAAAGCAAAGACATTACTTTGCCAACAAAGGTCCGTCTAGTCAAGGCTATGGTTTTTCCAGTGGTCATGTATGGATGTTAGAGTTGGACTGTGAAGAAAGCTGAGGGCTGAAGAATTGATGCTTTTAAACTGTGGTATTGGAGAAGACTCTTGAGAGTCCTTTGGACTGCAAGGAGATCCAACCAGTCCATTCTGAAGGAGATCAGCTTTGGGATTTCTTTGGAAGGAATGATGCTAAAGCTGAAACTCCAGTACTTTGGCCACCTCATGCGAAGAGTTGACTCATTGGAAAAGACCCTGATACAGGGAAAGATTAAAGGCAGGAGGAGAAGGGACGACAGAGAACAAGATGGTTGGATGGCATCACCAGCTCAATGGATGTGAGTCTGAGTGAACTCTGGGAGTTGGTGATGGACAGGGAGGCCTGACGTGCCTCATGGGGTCGCAAAGAGTCAGACATGACTGAGTGACTGAACTGAACTGAAGGGACTATTTCATGCAAAGATGGGCACAATAAAGGACAGAAAAGGTAAGGACCTAACAGAAGCAGAAGATATTAAGAAGAAGTGGCTAGAATACACAGAGGAACTATACAAAAATGATCTTACTGACCTGGATAACCATGATGATGTGACCACTCAGCTAGGGTCAGACATCCTGGAATGAGAAGTCAAGTGGGCTTTAGGAAGCATCACTATGAACAAAGCTAGTGGCGGTGATGAAATTCCAGTTGAGGTATTTCAAATCCTAAAAGATGATGCTGTGCTCAATATGCCATCAAATTTGGAAAACTCAGTAGTGGCCACAGGACTAGAAAAGATCAGTTTTCATTCCAAAGAAGGGCAGTGCCAAAGAATCTTCACATTACTGTACAATTGCACTCATTTCACATGCCAGCAAGGTAATGCTCAAAATCCTCCAAGCCAGGCTTCAACAGTACAAGAATTGAAAACTTACATGTTCAAGCTGGATTTAGAAAAGGCAGGGGAACCAGAGATCAAATTGCCAACATCCATTGGATCATAGAAAAGGCAAGAAAATCCCAGAAAAACACCTAATTCTGCTTCACTGACTATGCTAAAGCCTTAGACTGTGTGGATCACAGCAAACTGTGGAAAATTCTTCAAGAGATGGGAATACCAGACCACCTGATCTGCCTCCTGAGAAATCTGTGTGCAGGTCAAGAAACAAGAGTTAGAACCAGACATAGAACAATGGACTGGTTCAAAATTGGAAAAGGAGTACATCAAGGCTGTATATTGTCACCCTACTTATTTAACTCATGTGCAGAGTACATCATGTGAAATGTTGGGCTGGATGAAGCACAAGCTGGAATAAAGATTGCCGGGAGAAATATCAATAACCTCAGATATGCAGATGACACCACCCTTATGGCAGAAAGTGAAGAGGAATTAAAGAGGCTCTCAATGAAGGTGAGTTGGACACAACTGAAGTGACTTAGCAGCAGCAGCAATGAAGGTGAAAGGGGAGAGTGAAAAAGCTGGCATCAAACTCAACATTCAAACAACTAAGATCTTATCATCCAGTCCCATCACTTCATGGCAAATAGATGGGAAAACAATGAGAACTGTGACAGACTTTATTTTGGGGGGCTCCAATATCACTACTGACAGTGACCAGCTATGAAATTAAAAGACGCTTTCTCCTTGGAAGAAAAGTTATGATGAACATAGACAGCGTATTAAAAAGAAGAGACATTACTTTGCTGAAAAAGATCCATATAGTCACAGCTATAGTCATGTATAGTTGTGAGAGTTGGACCATAAAGAAGACTGAGTGCCAAAGAATTGATGCTTTTGAACTGTGGTGTTGGAGAAGGCTCTTGACAGTCCCTTGGACTACAAGGAGATCAAACCAGTCAATTCTAAAGGAAATCAACCCTGAATATTCATTGGAAGGACTGATGCTGAGGCTGAAGTTCTGATATTTTGGCTGCCTGATGAGAAGAGTTGACTCATTGGAAAAGACCCTGATACAGGGAAAGATTAAAGGCAGGAGGAGAAGGGACGACAGAGAACAAGATGGTTGGATGGCATCACCAGCTCAATGGACATGAGTTTGAGCAAGCTCCAGGAGGCAGTGAACAATAGGGAAGCCTGATTGCTGCAGTCCATGGGGTCTCAAAAAGTCGGACACGACTGAGCGACTGAACTGAATGTTGCTGCAAGGGACCGACCATGCATCTCAACCCTTCAGCTCCTGCTCTCATCACTTAGTTCTGCATTCTCTAAATCTTATATAGTAAGATTCCCAGAACAGGGACTCTATTTACCTTCTCCCTTATTTTTACAACAAGAAGCATCATAGGTTGCTGACTCATCTACATTTGAATTGGTTGTGCTTAGTCACGTGCTCACTCTTACTCCAATTAGTCATTACTGGAGAGTTAGATCATGTGATGCAAACATAGCCACCTAGTCAGCAGGAGCTTTAAGGAAAGAGAGTGCAGTGCAGTGAGTACCTATTTATATCTATAAATTCACCTTAAATCTTTAGTCTAAAAGATTTATTTTTTAATTTAGATTCTCCCAAAGCAGAGCCTGAGTCAAGGACTTGGGAGGTCATCCCAGGGAGCAGGAATGAGGGCTCTGGTAAGGAAGAAAAGCCAATACAAGCATGCGTTGTCAACATCACTGCTCTGAGCAATGGAGCTCAGTTCCATGGGCACCTCTGAAAAATTTACAGAATGCCTCTCAGAATCCTCCATTCTAAAGAGGAGAGACAGTAGCACACTTTTTTCTTTTCTTTTCTTCTTACTTTACTAAGATATAATTAGTATACAACGTTTTGTAAGTTTAAAGTGTACAAGGTGATATTTGATATGTGTTCATATTGCAAACTGATTATCACAATAAAGTTAACTAACACATCCGTCATCTCACATAATTACAATTTTGTGTGTGTAAGAACATTTAAAATTTACTTTCTTAGCAACTTTCAAATATATAATGCAGTATTAACTATAGTCTCCATGCTGAATATTATATCCCCAGAATATATTCATGTTATAACTGGCAAGTTTGACTCTTTGACCAAACCTCCTGATCACCCTCATCTGGGGCTCCTGACAGCCACTATTCTAGCCTCTGTTTCTGTGAATCCAGCTTTTTTCGGGTCCCACGTGTAAATGAGATCACATAGTATTTGTCTTCTTTTATCTGGCTTACTTCATTTAACATAATGCCCTCAAAGTTTAGTCATGTTGTCACAACTGGCAGGTTTTCTTTCTTTTCTAGCTGAATAATATTCCATTATGCATAAATACATTTTTAAATGTAGTCATCTGCTGATGGATACTTAGGATTGTTTCCATGTCTTGAATTATGAATAATGCAAGCAGAAGCCTTTAATTCATTAATTCACGTTCACTTGGGTGTGATTGATTCCCCCACAGAGGTATTAATTCCTCGGTCCCTCTAAGATTGCTTGTACTGAGCAAGCTGTCACTGGTGCGCATGGCATTGGAGAAGTCCCGGACAAAAGGGAATACTCCAAGTACAAACCAGAGGCAAGATGATGCCTGCTTGAAAAGGCTGTACAGGACTATTTACCCAGCCATGGCTGCAGTCAAAGCTGAGGCCAAGAGACCATGGATGGATCTCCTACTAAGAAATAGTTAACAACCCTTGTTGTCTCCATTTTCTTGTCTACTCTCTGCAATATATCTCTGACCCTTCCTGAACTTTAATTCAACTCTTAGGCAGAAACAGCATGAAATTCAGCATAGTTTCTGGATACAAAACCAAGAAAAAACTTTCCAGCCTCTCTGGAATATTTGATACTTTTGACCTCTGACTTCAAAACTCAATCTTCATGTTTTAAGAAACCACTTTCTTCTGAAACTTCTCAGTCTCCTTTCTCTTTTCTCAGTCTCTGAATGTTCTTTTCCTCTGCCCATCTTTTAGGAGTTGATGTTTCCCTAAGGTACTAAATTTGGTTCACTTCTCACTCTACATAAAGCCAACATTCCCTGTAAAAGCTTCAGCTACAGCCTCCAGGCAGATGTTTAAAACTGGGGCTTCTCTTCTGAAGCCCCAAATCATATCTGCCTGCCTACTAAACACCTCCTCCCAGCTCACCCACAGACATTTCAAATTCATCATGACCCACAATGAAATGCTTACCACTCCCCCTTACAAAGTTTTCTCCTTGGGACTGAAGCCAGGTACCACTCACTCCCTCACAAAATCTGTTGCCAAGCCTTGTTTACACCACTTCTTAATATCTCCCTTCTCTTGCCCTCTTCTTATCTGTGGCTATATCTGGAAGATCATTGATTCAAGACTAGCCTCCCCCAGGGGATAGATGCTTGGGTTCATACCACTCCCAGTGGAGAAGGCAATGGCACCCCACTCCAGTACTCTTGCCTGGAAAATCCCATGGATGGAGGAGCCTGATAGGCTGTAGTCCATGGGGTCGCCAAGAGTTGGACACGACTCAGCGACTTCACTTTCACTTTTCACTTTCATGCATTGGAGAAGGAAATGCCAACCCACTCCAGTGTTCTTGCCTGGAGAATCCCAGGGACGGGGGAACCTGGTGGGCTGCCATCTATGGGGTCACACAGAGTCGGACACGACTGAAGTGACTTAGCAAAAAAAAAAAAAATTACCACTCCCAGAATGAACTTAAAAAATCACCAATCTGTTCATGTTATGTACCTTCAACCTTTCAATGGCTACCTTTAAGATAAAGAACAAGGTTTTCAACAGGACATATAAAATTATTCATGATCCAGTGGCTGCCAAGAAATAGGACTCATTTATTATTATTGCTCCCTAGCTTACTAAGATGCTTAAGTTTTCTGAAAAAATGGGCTTCCCTTGCACCTACCTCAATCTCCCAACCCACTCTAGAAAACACCTGCTCATGCTTAGGACTTCATTCAGGCATGAGCTGAAGTCTTCCACCGCCCTGACTGCTCTGAGGGATATTTAGGCACTGCCTACTCAATCTTCCAGAGACCCTATTAGATCCTCACGTATGACATGCATCATGTTGCACTGCAAAATTTGCCTGTATATTTGTCTCTTTCTTGACACTATAAACTTGTATCAGTTACTATTTTTGTGTAACAAGCAATCACACCAGCTCTGTGGTGTGCAACAATAAATATTAATGTCTCACATTCAGTTCAGCAGATCTGAGCTGGCTGGTTCTGCTGGTTTCTGCTGGGCTCCCTCATGCCTCTGTGGGTCGTTGCATTTCCCTCTGGTCTTACTTTGGCTGGGACGGTTTAGCTTGGATAGCACTGTTCCATCTGTATCTTATCCTCGAAGGTAGAGGTTTGACTTCATTCATCATGGCACTTGATATTGAATTGTTGAGTTGAAGGATGTAGCAAGATAGCTAGTTCATATTGAGTATGTTAAACAGAAAGCACTAAATTGAAGCCAGCAGCACCCCCTACTCTTATTCTCATAAGTATGACTCTTTTTCACTATTTCCATGATTATGATGTAAGACTTTATACCCCTTGCAACCTCTCAGCAGACCATTCACATACCGGTATTTTATTCACATACTGGTATTTTATCCACAGGGTAACTTGTTTGCCTTCTCTGGAGCTATTGGAAGGAAAGCTCCTCTGGTGGTTTAAATTCTTTGATGTTCCCTCCAGTAGATGAAGCCTAATTCTCTTCCCTTTTAGTGGACATTTAGTGACTCACTGCCAAGGAACAGAATAAAGCAGAAGCGCTAGTGTGTAACTTCTAAGACGAGGTTGTCAAAGCCCTGTGACTTCTTCCTTGTTTCCTCTGGGACCACCAGCTTTAGGAGCAGAAGGCAGTTTCCAGGTCATGAGGTCACTCAAGCATCCCTATAGAGAGGGCTTCATGACAAGGAACTGAGGCCTCCAGCCCAGGGGCACAGGAATCAGCCTCCTGAAAGCAGATCCCGCGGCTCCTTCTGAAGGCTGTAGTAGTCCTGTTATCAACCACAAGTTCATGTGCCTGGTGCACAGTGAGGCTGAACAGTAAAACACTGGAGTTTGGAGCACAGAAAGATTCATAGACGGGCCATGCATTGCAAGGTTAAGTGGGTGGTCATGTCCCTCAAAATTCTAAATTCTTGGAAAGGGTTCAGGAAAGCATTTTTAAAGGCCAGGTGAGGGAGGGGCATCGCCAGATGTGTGATCAGCTTGTGCACAATTGTCTGATTGGTTGATGATGAGGTAACTGGGCAATTAACATTGTTAATCCTTAGGCGCCCAAAGATCTGGGGGCTAAGTGCTCATGATCTTCAAGTAGTTTATTTCTTCCACTTGGTGTTGGTTTTAGCATCCGAAAAACTCAGGGATTATGCATGAGATACGACTATCTGGGTGGGCTTCCCAGGCAGTGCTAGTGGTAAATAACCGGCCTGCCAGTGCAGGTAGACGTAAAGAGACTGGATTTGGTCCCTGAGTTGGAATGTTCCCCTGGAGGAGAGCGCAGCAATTCACATCAGTAATCTTGCCAGGAGAGTGCCACGGACAAAGGAGCCTCATAGGCTGCAGTCCATGGGGTCAGTCAGACCTGACTGAAGCAACTTAGCACACATGCATGCACTATTATCTGGGTACTTCAGAGAGGAGCTACAGCAAAAGATATGGGGGTGGGATCTGTCCCAGGAAGGCCCATAGGGTCCTACTTAGTTACAGCCCCAAACAACATTTTGACAGGAACTTCACGAGAGACCCTGAATCAGAATAACCCCTGATTCTCAGAAGCTTTGTGAGACAGTCTATGCTTGTTGTTTTAAGCTGCTAGGATTGGGGAGAGTTTGTAACATAGCAAAAACCCTCTTTAATGGACTCTACACATGGACATCATCAGATGGTCAATACCGAAACCAGATTGATTATATTCTTTGCAGCCAAAGATGGAAAAGTTCTATACAATAAGCAAAAACAAGACCAGGAGCTGACTGTGGCACAGACCATGAACTCCTTATTGCCAAATTCAGACTTAAGTTGAAGAAAGTAGGGAAAACCACTAGACCATTCAGATAGGACTAAATCAAATCCTTTATGAGTATATAGTGGAAGTGACAAATAAATTCAAGGGATTAGATCTGTTAAACAGAGTGCCTGAAGAACTAGGGACAGAAGTTCCTGACATTGAACAGGAGACAGGGATCAAGACCATCCCCAAGAAAAAGAAATGCAAAAAAAGAATGGTTGTCTGAGGAGGCCTTACAATAGCTGAGTAAAGAAGCTAAAGGCAAAGGAGAAAATGAAGGATATACCTATTTGAATGCAGAGTTCCAAAGAATAGCAAGGAGAGATAAGAAAGTCTTTGTCAGTGATCATTGCAAAGAAACAGAGGAAAACAATAGAATGGGAAAAATTAGAGATCTCTTCAAGAAAATTAGAGATACCAAGGGAACATTTCATGCAAAGATGTGCCCAATAAAGGACAGAAATGGTATGGACCTGACAGAAGCAGAAGCTATTAAGAAGAAGGGGCAAGAATACACAGAAGAAATGTACAAAAAAGATCTTAATGACCCACATAACCATGATTGTGTGATCACGCACCTAGAGCCAGAGCCAGACATCCTGGAGTGTGAAGTCCAGTGACCTTAGGAAGCATCACTACAAACAAAGCTAGTGGAGGTGATGGAATTCCAGTTGAGCTATTTCAAATCCTAAAAGATGATGCTGTGAAAGTGCACTCAATATGCCAGCAAATTTGGAAAACTAGGCAGTGGCCACAGGACTGGAAAAGGTCAGTTTTCATTCCAATCCCAAAGAAAGGCAATGCCAAAGAATGCTCAAACTACCACACAATTGCACTCATCTCACATGCTAGCAAAGTAATGCTCAAAATTCTCAAAGCCAGGCTTCAACAGTACATGAACTGTGAAATTCCAGATGTTCAAGCTGGATTTAGAAACACCAGAAGAACCAGAGATCAAATTTCCAACATCCGCTGGGTCATCCAAAAAACAAGAGAGCTCCAGAAAAATATCTACTTCTACTTCATTGACTATGCCAAAGCCTTTGACTGTGTGGACCAAAATGGGAAATTCTGAAAGAGATGGGAATACCAGACCACCTGACCTGCCTCTTGGGAAACCTATATGCAGGTCAGGAAGCAACAGTTAAAACTGGACATAGAACAACAGACTGGTTCCAAATAGGAAAAGGAGTACATCAAGGCTGTATATTGTCACCCTGATTATTTAACTTATATGCAGAATACATCATGAGAAATGTTGGGCTGAATGAAGCCCAAGCTGGAATCAAGATTGCCGGGAGAAATATTAATAATCTCAGATATGTGGATGACACCACCTTTATGGCAGAAAACAAAGAAGAACTAAAGAGGCTCTTGATGAAGGTGAAAGAGGAGAGTGAAAAAGTTGGCTTAAAACTCAACATTCAGAAAACTAAGATCATGGCATCTGGTCCCATCACTTCATTGCAAATAGATGGGGAAACAGTGGAAACAGTGTCATACTTTATTTGGGGGGCTCTAAAATGATTGCAGATGGTGACTGCAGCCATGAAATTAAAAGACGCTTGCTCCTTGGAAGAAAAGTTATGACCAATCTAGGCAGCATATTAAAAAGTAGAGATATTACTTTGCCAACAAAGGTCCATCTAATCAAAGCTATGGTTTTTCCAATAGTCATTTATGGATGTGAGTGTTGGACTGTAAAGCAAGCTGAGCGCAGAAGAGTTGATGCTTTTGAACTGTGTTGGAGAAGATTCTTGAAAGTCCCTTCAACTGTAAAGAGATCCAATCAGTCCGTCCTAAAGGAAATCAGTCCTGAATATTCATTGGAAGGACTGATGTTGAAGCTGAAACTCCAATACTCTGGCCACCTGATGTGAAGAACTGACTCATTAGAAAAGACCCTGATGCTGGGAAAGATTGAAGGCAGGAGGAGAAGGGGATGATAGAGGAAGAGATGGTTGGATGGCATCACCAACTCAATGGACATGAGTTTGAGTAAACTCCAGGTGTTGGCAATGGACAGGGAGGCCTGGCGTGCTGCAGTCCATGGGGCCGCAAACAGTCGGACATGACTCTGCAACTGAACTGAACTGAACTGTAACACAGCAACAGATAACAAATATTTGTTATTTGAATAACAAATTCAAATAATTGTGAATAAATTATTGCACCTTCCCCTAACGATCAGGTTCCATAATTGCAACCTTACAGTGGCTTCTAAATAGCATAAAGGGGAGAAAAGGCAGCAGCAAAACCCTTACCTTGGAAGCCCTCTTTTGTTGTTGTTGTTTAGTCACTGAGCCATGTCCAACTCTTTTGTGACCTTGTGGACTGTAGCCCCAAAGATTCCTCTGTCCATGGGATTTCCCATGCAAGAATATTGGAGTGGGTTGCCATTTCCTTTTACAGGGGATATTCCTGACCCAGGGATCAAACTTGAGTCTCCTGTGTCTCCTGCATTGCAGGTGGATCCTATACTGCTAAGTCACCTAGGAAGTCCCTGGAAGACTTCTGCTGCTGCTGAGTCACGTCAGTCGTGAATGACTCTGTGGGACCCCAGAGACGGCAGCCCACCAGTCTCCCCTGTCCCTGGGATTCTCCAGGCAAGAACACTGGAGTGGGTTGCCATTTCCTTCTCCAATGCATGGAAGTGAAAAGTGAAAGTGAAGTCGCTCAGTCGTGTCTGACCCAGTGGTGCGCCATTGCCTTCTCCGGGAAGACTTCTACCTAATACTTAAAAAAAAAGAGAGAGAAAGAGAGAGACAAAAAATATCTCTCTACCTTCCTTGGAGGCTAATGGAAAACAATCAAGTTTTAGGAGGGACTGTTAAATCTGACTACAAACACTGTCCCGGAAATCTGAGTTGGGAATTTGTAGAAGAACTAAAAAACTCTAACATCATCCCTTTGACTGAAACCCAGTTCCTAATTTTCAGATTCCATATTTATCCACTACCCCGTCAGAACAACTAGACTGCCAGAACTCTAAAATGACACCCAGTTTCTTGAAGTGTCGCATGCTTTGTGTTCCGTAGGTTGGCTCTGAGACATGAAACACTGCTGGAGAACTCCTGTTTTAAACCCAAAGGTGATAATGAGGGAAATTGTGAAACTCCTAAAAATCATGGGAAAAGGGATCCGCGTTTGTGGTTGTAAGTTATGGTTGTTTAGGAGGCAGGAGAAGGAAAACGGACAGAGGAGGAGACTAGAAAAAGAGCATGGCAGAAAATAAACACAGGCTCTGCAGGTGCAAAGTGGAGGGGAGCCCCAGGTCAGAGGCCTCAGGAAGCTTCCGAGCAGGCTGAGCTGGAGGTCTTGATGGGCAGGTTCACAGGGGAGCGGCCACCCACCCACACACAGCCAGCTCTGGCCAATTATGTGAGGCCTTGGGGATCCTCACATCTCCCCATTAGCCACTGAACAGCAGCATCTACCTCCTCTTCATGCCAAGAAACAAACACTTGCTAAGATGCCACTTTGCACTCAGCATGGTACCAAACCCAGAAAATACAAAAATTAATAAGGCCCTTGGGGATTCAGAACTTAACAGGGAAATTGACTTAGGGACAGTCATACAAGAGAATAGGGGAAAAAATAATAGAGCAAAAGCAACGAGAGAGGATTGTTCAAGGAACTGTGGGAGGGACTTCCCTGGTGGTCCAGTGGCTGAGACTCTGTGCTCCCAAGGCAGGCAGCC
>NW_011494602.1:2169208-2180614 GCF_000754665.1 Bison bison bison | reverse complement strand
TCCCTGGTCAGGGAGCTAAATCTCAGAAGCTGCAGCTAAGAGTTCACATGCCACAACTTAAAACAACAACAACAACAAAAAATCCCACGTGCCATAACAAAGATGGACGTTTCTGCGTGCTACAACTAAGACCCAGTGCAACCAAGTAAATATTCTTTTTTTAAAAAAGAAAGAAACTGTGGGAGATGGAGGAGGTGTGTTGACTCAGACTGGGGCCTGGAGGTGGTGGGAGGAGGGGTCTAGAAGTCTCCCTGGAGAGGCAGCACCTGAGCTGCAGACAGGCATCATTCTGTTGGAGTGTGTGTTGCAGGGACAGGTAATACCAGAAAAAGGTAATATTCCAGTTGTAATACTTTCTGATGGTTTCTATAATAAATTACCATAGTTGGGTGGCTTAATATCATAGAGTTTTATTGTCACACTGGTCTGGAGGTTATAAGTCTGAAGTCAGGGTGTTGGTAGAGCCATACTCCTTATAGAGGCGCTAGGGCAGAATCTGTTCCTGCCTTTTCCAGCTTCTGGGGGTTGCAGGTACTCCTTGGCTTAAGGCCACATCGATCTCTGCCTCCATCTTTACAGGGTCAAATTTCCCTCTGCCTGTCTTATAATGACACATGATTGCATTTAAGGCTCACCTGAAGAATCTAGATAATCATCCATGTCAAGATCCTGAATAATTATAAAGATGTAAAGATCTGTAAAGATCCTTTCCCTTGCCAGACTAACAGTTTCCAGGGATTAGTACTTAACATCTTTGAGTGACTTTTATTCCATGTGCCACAACAACCTAAGACCTACATGTGCAAAGACCACGGTAAGTGGGTATTTTAGCCACCCTCCAGCTGAAGGAAGAGTGAGCAATGAGGAAGGTAGACATCTAAGCATGAAGCATGTATTTACAAAGATTGAGGACATTGGGGAAAGTCAGGAGGTCAGTGAACGTCAATGGAGGGGTCCCAGGGCCTGCAAATTCTTACTGAAAGCACTGATGGGAGGTGCCCCACGCAGACGATGCCACATGAACCAGGGGAACCCACCACCAAGGCTTGAGTGACATTGGGGTACTAAAGGGTGGTCTCCTGAGCCAAAGTGGCACGTCTCTTAGTGCCCTTCATGCCCCAGAGCTCTGCAGGGGCTCAGGTTGAGGCTACAGATGAGACCACACCTCCGTCCCACTCCTGCCTGGCTTTGCCCTGCTCTCCTCACTCCGTCAGTTTCCTCCTTAGTGCCTGCCCTAAGTAAGAATCCTCATCTCAAGCTCAACCTAAGATAGCTTCTTCCCCTTATGACGATGTGGATCTCAGGATGGTGTTAGCTAAGAGGTCAGCAAGCAGAAGTTCAAAACAGTTGTCAATGAGTTCTGGGAGAATGCTAATTCTATACGCACTAAAATGAGGGAAGAAAGTTTTAGCAACAAAATTGATATTCAGTAAGTGTTAATAGATACCAAAAATTTGATGGTCTGCACAAAGTAGAGTGTTTTTCCCTTTTCCCCGTAACTGGTTTCTAATTAAAGTCTATTCCTTTAGCACTTATCTCATTCCTCCTTGCACTGAAAATTTGTTTTTGCAACACATGTTTCATTTTCACTAACTAAAGTCTTAAGTCTTTGTGGATGAGGGCCATGCAGTAGGGCTTCCCCCCCATAATGCCTGTCACCATAGCTGCCATTCAATCAGGTGCTTCACTAACACTCAAAGTTCACATTCACCTGGTTTACATGGGCTTTAGCATTTACAGAGTACTTCACGTACCCAAAGTGTGGCCGTGGGCTGGTAGCACCAGATTCACCTGAGAGCTTGTTAGAAACGTAGAATTTCAGCCCGCAGCCCAGATCTGCGAGTGAGAGCCAGCAGGAAACCACTGGCAATGGATAGATTGGAGAGACGATTGTGGACAGAAAGCCACAAAGAAGTGCGAGAGCAGCAGGAGCTGATCCTGCCCCAAACCTGCCTCCACGGTGTCCTGCCTTAGTAGTGCTGGGCCAGGCCAGTGCAGCCCCATTCCGCCACTGAGTTTTAGACCCCGTGTTCAACACAGGCTGCTTCAGCAAAGGACTTCCCTCAGCCTCTGTTTTCTCATCACTGAAACAGGAATAATCTCAGTACTAGCTCACACTGCATAAATAAATTGTGGTTCATCCATGGTACAAAGGAATACTGTGCAACCTGAAGAATGAGGTGGGCTTATATCTATTGCTATAAAAAAATGGTCAACGTATATTTCTATGTAACACAAGATTCTGAACAGTAAATTGTGCACGTCTGTGTGTGTGGTTAAATATAAAAGATGTTGCGTGTATACGTGCATTATACACATATGTATACATTGCCTATGTGTGTTCCACATATGCATTACATATTGTGTGAAGTTAAAGGATTCATTAACATAGACACACAAATAATTATTACTTATATATTGTGTGTGTGTGTGTGTGTGTGTGTGTAAGAGTTCTCCAGTTTTAACCTCTCATACACACATACTGATTATAGGTGAGATTCAGGAATATCAGTGAAAATAAGAACATCAAATTCTTGTATATGAGAAATGTATTTTCTAAGAAGGCAGCCAACAAAGAATTAAATACATGAATAGGATAATTATAGATTGTGACTAATGTTATGAACGAAGCTATCTAAATGGTCTGATTGCAGCTTGGGAGAGGCTTGTTGATAAAGGACAGTGAGGATCTCCAGGAGGAGGTAATGCTTAAGCACAAACTGATGGAGAGTGTGGTGACTCACATTGCTAAGGAAAGGGCATTCCAGAGGGAGCAGTGTGGGCAAAGGCTCAGAGACGGAAGGGGCCGGGCTTATTTGAGGACAAAAATAGAGCAGGTCAGTAGAATAGGATTATAATAAAAGGATGGAACAGTGTTTTATAATAAAACTCAGATGAGCAAGCATGGTATGCAAATCTTGAGAACTGTGCTAACATATTGGATTTTATCCTAAGAACATCATGGACATCACCAGATGATCAATACCAAAATCAGACTGATTATATTCTTTGCAGCTGAAGATGCAGAAGCCCTATACAGCCCGCAAAAACATCACCACAAGTTGACTGTGGCTAGATCGTGAACACCTTATTGCAAAATGCAGAAGTAAATTGAAGAAAGTAGGGAAAACCAGTAGGCCATTCAGGTGCAACCTAAATCAAATCCCTTTTGATTATACAGTGGAAGTGACAAATAGATTCAAGAGATTAGATCTGATAGACAGATGCCTGAAGAACTATGGACAGAGTTTGGTGACATTGTACAGGAGGTGGTGATCAAGACCATCCCCAAGTAAAAGCAATGCAACAAGGCAAAATAGTTGTCTGAGGAAGCTTTACAAGTAGCTGAGAAAAGAAGAGAAGCTAAAGGCAAGGAGAAAAGGAAAGATATACCCATCTGAATGCAGAGTTCCAAAGAATAGCAAGGAGAGATAAGAAAGCCTTCCTCAGTGATCAATGCAAAGAAATAGAGGAAAACAACAGAATGGGAAAGACTAGAGATCTCTTCAAGAAAATTAGAGATACCAAGGGAACATTTTATGCAAAGATGGGCTCGATAAAGGACAGAAATGATATGGACCTAACAGAAGCAGAAGATATTAAGAAGAGGTAGCAAGAATACACAGAAGAACTATATTAAAAAGATCTTAATGACCTGGATAACCACGAAGGTGTGATCACTCACCTAGAGTCAGATATCTTGGAGTGAGAAGTCAAGTGGGCCTTAGGAAGCACCATTACAAACAAAGCTAGTGGTGATGATGGAATTCCAGCTCAGCTATTTCAAATCTTAAGATGATGCTGTTAAAGTGCTGCACTCAATAGCCCAGCAAATTTGGAAAACTCAGCAGTGGCCACAAAACTGGAAAAGGTGAGTTTTCATTCCAATCCCAAAGAAAGGCAGTGTTCAAACTATAACAAAATTGCACTCATCTCACATGCTAGCAAAGTATCAGGTTTCAATAGTACATAAACTGAGAACTTCCAGATGTACAAGCTGGATTTAGAAAAGGCAGAGGAACCAGAGATCAAATTGGCAACATCCATTGGATCATAGAAAAAGCAAGAGAATTCCAGAAAAACACCTACTTCTGCTTCATTGACTACACTAAAGCTTTTGACTGTGTGAATCATATGAAACTGTGGAAAATTCTTCAAGAGATGGGAATACCAGACCACCTTACCTGCCCCCTGAGAAACCTGTATGCAGGTCAAGAAGCAACAGTTATAACTGGACATGGAACAATGGACTGGTTCCAAACTGGAACAGGATTACATTAAGACTGTATATTGTCACCCTGATTATTTAGCTTATATGCAGAGTACATCATGCAAAATACCAGGCTGGATCAATCACAAGCTAGAATCAAGATTGCGGGGAGAAATATCAATAACCTCAGATATGCAGATGACACCACCCTTATGGCAGAAAGTGAAGAGGAACTGAAAAGCCTCTTGATGAAAGTGAAAGAGGAGAGTGAAAAAGCTGGTTTAAAACTCAACATTCAAAAAACAAAGATCATGGCATCTGGTTCCATCACTTCATGACATATAGATGGGGAAACAGTGGAAACAGTGACAAACTTTATTTTCTTGGGTTCCAAAATCATTGCAGATGGTGACTGCAGCCATGAAATTAAAAGATGCTTGCTCCTTGGAAAAAAAGCTATGACCAAGATAGACAGCATATTAAAAAGCAGAGACATTACTTTGCCAAAAAAAGGTACGTATAGTCAAAGCTATGGTTTTTCCAGTAGTCATGTATGGATGTGAGAGCTGGACCATAAAGAAGGCTGAGCACCAAAGAATTTATGCTTTTGAATTGTGGTGTTGGAGAAGATTCTTGAGAGTCCCCTGGACTGCAAGAAGATCAAACTAGTCAATCGTAAAGGAAATCAGTCCTGAATATTCACTGGAAGGACTGATGCTGAGGCTGAAGCTCCAATACTTTGGCCATCTGATGTGAAGGACTGACTCATTGGAAAAGACCCTGGAAAGATTGAAGACCAGAGGAGAATGAGATGACAGAGGATGAGATGGTTGGATGGCATCATGGACTCAATGGACAAGAGTTTGAGCAAGCTCCAGGAGATGATGAATGATGGGGAAGCCTGGTGTGCTGCAGTCCATGGGGTGACAAAGAGTCAGACCTGACTGAAAGACTGAATAACAACAACAGTAAAAAGTTTTATCTAGGGGAATAACACCCTCTGAAATGTGTTTTTAAAAGATCCCTTGCCTGCTGAGTGGGAACAGCCTTGTGGGGAAAAGTGAGGGAAAGTGGGGCTGCTTCTAAGAGGCCCTACACAGATGCTTTAAACTAGGGCAGTGACTGTGTGGGTGGAAAGAAGTGAGCAAACTCGAGAATGACATTGGAGATAAAACCAGAACTAGACCATGGATTAAAAGATAAAGGATTGGTATGGGAGTCAGTCGGCCCTTGATTGATCTAGATTGTCTCTACCTGAGACAAATGTAACAACTCAGTTCTGCTCCATATATCTCTCATTCTCCAGCAAGAAAGGCTGGGCACATGTTCCTGGAGACAGCAGAGACACAAACCACAGTGGAAAGGAAGAAGCTCCTTTTCAAGCCTCTGCCTGAGTCACATCTGCTCATATCCCATTGGCTAAGGCCAGGTAATATGGATAAAATCAGAGTCAAAGGGCAGGGGAGCAAGCTCAGCCTCTGGAAGGAAGACGCTGGAAAGCCACAGGGCCAAAGGCATGGATACCAGAAGGGCTGAAGAATAGGAAGACAGAGCTTTTCAAAGGACTGGCAATGCTACATTAACAGCTGGGGACCGGAGACAACAGAGGTTAACATGGTCCTGAAATGTTGAAAGTGATAAGTGCCTGTCACTTAGGAAGCCAAGGATTAAAGTGATGAAATCAATGCTAGTCTGTGAAGTGCCTTAGGGTCCAAGGCTATGCCAAATATTCAGGATTCTCTGCTCTCTGACCAGTTTTAATTTATCTCAGTGAAGCAGAAATTGTGGGACAACACGAGATAGGCTGGTAAACAATTTCAGTTTCACTTTAGTTAAACTATAAGTCCTTCTCAGTTATTATTTAACTGGTGCCTTCCCTGAGTGCCTCCCTGATAGCTCAGTTGGTAAAGAATCCACCTGCAATGCAGAAGATCCCAGTATGATTCCCGGGTCAGGAAGATTCCATGGAGAAGGGATAGGCTACGGACTCCAGTATTCTGGCCTGGAAAATTCTGTGGACTGTATAGTCCATGGGATCCCAAAGAGTCAGACACACCTGAGCGACTTTCACTTTTTCCCCCTGAGTGAGATTTGCCTGGGTCCCACACCCCCAGCCTCGCAAAGCCCATAGCAATTTCTCTAGAGGAAGCAGAATTTCTACTACTATCCTCAGGCAAACCATTCCAACAGTCAGGTGAGGGTGGTGGTGGTGGTGATGTATGGTCACTCTTTTTTTTTTCCACTTAGGACATAAATTATAGGTCCTTAACGGCATCAATTGTAATGTAACCTCATTGGGACAAGAAAGGATAAGCAAGCATCTCCCTAAAATTTCTAGAAACATAAATAGCAAAGAAATAGGACATTTAAACCAACAAGAGCCTTTAGCATTAGGTCTGCAGATGTTGCTTGCTTCTCTCCAGCACTGTAGATTTGTGGCCTGTCTCTGGGAAGGAGCGGGAAGCCTTTGGGCACCTTGCTCAAGAACAGGAGATAAAAGTCATGCTCTGGCTATCCCATCTGCTTCCTTGAAGAGGGAAATATTATAAAACAGTAATGCCAGGGCTCCAGGCAAAGCAGTTTCTCAAGGGATATCTGAGTTAATTCAACCAACATGTCTTCTTCCATGTAAACTTAGAATCGTGATAAGGGTGGGGCAGACGGCTGCTGAATGCACTGGCTGTTCACGGACAGTGCAAATGAAAAGGTACCATCTGTTCAGTTGTTGAAAAATGATGATGCATAAATGCGACTTTTTTTTAATGTTCCATCTGGGTATAACTGAATTGCCTCTTTAAAATAAAAAATATCCTTCTTTGATATAAATCCTTGCTTGTAATGTTCTCCATCCATTCTTTGTTTTTTCTGTAGGGTTTATTTCATGAGAAGTATGATGTGAAATATTAAAAGCTAAGAACGAAGGCCTCTAGGGGATGACTGTGGTGTTTTTGTTTCTTTGCCTGACTTGTTCTTTATTTTCTTGTCATTTCAAAAATACTTTCCATATGCAAAATTTCCTCTCACCCCCACCCCCCAAAAAAATACCCTTACTGAATAACTGGAAAGACATGCGGAAGGAAATTATCAGTCTGTTTTCTACATAGAGGAAGAAAACAGCAGATGAATTTGCCAAAATACCCAGTCGCCCACATTTCTAAACCAAGAAAAGGTGTAATTAATCTCCTTTTAGAAAAATTGTGTTGGTTCTCAATAACATTCTGAGAATAATAGTAAGGGCAATTAGAAGCACAACTTGAATTCAGAGTGACTACCTTTTGAAGCATTGAAAGCATAAGAGGAACAAAAGTATATGGAGGAGTCTTTAACGTGCCTCTCTCCAGGTACAATTATAGATTTGAAATCTGCTGTTACTTTACCATGGCAACCTTCATACTTAATTTCCCAACCGTTGAACTCCTGTCATCCTATTGCTTTGAGAGAGCCCTTCAACTACTGCTTTCCCTGAACCCATGTCATGTCATTGCCTTAAAAGCCTAATATTCCTCCAAGTACATGCTATGAGCACACTTGCCCAGACCAAGAACAACAGCAAAGACTAGGAAGAATTTGGCTATGTTCTCAGCAAAAGCACTTAGATGTGTTCTATCTGAATGATGGATACCAACAATTGAATGTAACTCTGAACAGTGCCGACTTTGAAAATAGAAACTTGGTTTCTTGTTCTATGCAATTCCCTTTAAATAAAGTTATTAACTATCTACAGTTGCTGGGAGCCTCGGGAAATACATGATTAGAATAAACCATATTGTCTGATCTCAAGAAGTTTACAAATATGGAGGGAGAACTAGAAAGCTGCATCACCTGGGACTTTGTTAGAAATGCAAATTATCAGACCCCACCCCGCCCCCAACCCCCACCCCCGCCCAGACCTTCTGAGTCCAGATCTCGGGGAGGCAGGCATAGAAATCGATTTTCACAATTCTTCCATGTGATTATGATGCTCTCTAAACTTTGAGAATCACGGCTATAAAGCAATAGAGCCATCGCACTGTAAGACAGATACAAAGTGCTTTGAGTAAAGGGAAAATCACATCTGCTTTGGAAGGAGGACTTCCAGGATTGACTGTTTCTATAAAGCTTTAAAAGCTTGCTAAGATATTGAAATGTAGGGAGTGCAGTGGAAGAGGACATTCTGGATGAGTGAAGTGAAGTGAAGAAACAGAATTAAGAAAGCAGAAGGCAAATCAGAGAGTCTAGATTGATGAGCATGGAGGGAGATGGAGAATGGGATCAGAAGACAGGTCGGGGTCTCAAGTGCCTGCTGAGGAATGAGCTGTCTAACTTGGTGGGCAATGACAAGCCACTCCGATTTTTAATCAGAAGAGTAACAGGATTAGAGTGGTATTTTTGGAAGATTCATCTAGGGTTTCCACAAGATAACGGTGTAGGAAGACATGCAAAAAGTGGGAAACAATTGAATCGACAATTGCAATGGTTTGGGTAGGTGATAATAAAAAGTTTCAACTAGGGAGTTTTCAGCAGAGATAGAAAAATGAGGAAATTAATTGGAGAAGATTTGAAGGACTAGATCAATAAGATTTAGCAATTAATTCTACATTAGGAGGGAAAGAATAAGGAGAATCAAAACCTTGGTTTACAGCAAGAGATTAGTAATGTCATAAACCAAAGAATAAAGTAATTAGGAAGAGGAGTTGAATTTGGTAGGGATTTGTTTTGAACGTGCTTAAGGCTCTGTGGTAGGGTCATTATGAAATTGGGAATGCAGGCACAGAGTTTATAATATTTACAATGTTTCAGCTGCGTAGGGCCCTGCCTGGCTAAGCACATGACCTATAATATAGACACATGACCTATATTCTGCGAGTCAACCTCACACTGACTTTGTGAGAAGCATTATTATACCCATTTTTTATTACCTAAATTAGATTCTGTGGCATATACAGAAAATCTGAGCTAACAATGGCTTAAACACATAGAGTTTATTTTAGCATGTAGAAGAAATCATAAAGTGCAAGGCTGAACAAATATGTCACAGCCAACAGAGTCATCAGGAAGTCAAGTTTCTTCTAAAGTGCTCTTCAGCATCCTACAGTGGGGGACTCCATCCTCAAGGGATCTCAACATTCAAGATTGCTACTGAAGCTCCAGCCATCAGGGAGGTGATGGCTAAAAAATATGAGAATGGATACTTACTGAATATAAAGAACAGGAGGCTGGAAGAAAGAGCCTTTGAAGAATGACCTGAAGGGAGACCTGCAAGGATGCCCAGAAGAAAGAAGCATCGTCCCCACCACAGGCAAGGAAACAGGCTTCAGTACGAAAGGCGGAGCAGGCAAGCGGTGTCCAGTGGTGCGGCCCTCAGGGCTGAAAAATGCTTACTGGTTCGGAGAGGGTGAGGTCCTTGATGACATTCCAAAGAACAACATAATTCAAGTGTTCTGTGGCAGTAGATCTTAGAATCAAGGAAATATTAGGTGGTGAAGCAATAACGTCTCTACCATAAAGTTTGGTGCTTTGGGGAAAGAGAAAATCATGATAGTGGCTGAGTTGAACAGTGTTGAGGTAATGTTTCCTTAGATTAGAAGACCTCAACATAATTTCCTTTTATGATGTCAGGTCTCTGGGAGACTAGATTTAAATTGCTTGACTGTGCATTGAGACAACAAAGTATGACTTCTTCCATGATCAGCAGCTCCAATCTGATTCCTCCCAGGGAAAGTGAAGCAAATATTCGCTGATATTATATCATAATAAATGGCTGATATTACATTTTGTAAAGGCTGTCTGATAATCTTAATTAATTCATTTTTGTTTTTCACTTCAAAAGCTGGCTGGAAAATCATCTAGCCCTGCCTTGTGTTCTTGAAGAAAAATTAAATTGCAAAAGCGAGGATGTTTCATTAGCCTCTGCCCTTTCTCAAGGTCAGCGAAGGCTCTCTGGATGCTTTTGCAAGGCTGCAGAATCTGAAATAGCAGGGCTATGGCTCCATTTCAGCAAAAATAAATATCATATTACAATACATTGTTTTTGCAGCTGACTGAGGCTTTGGTGTAGGGGAGATTTCATTCTACAATTGCAAATAAAGAGAGAAGTTGCTGGCAGGGCAATGTACAGTGTTTGCATCATTCTTTATGAAGCCATTTTCTCCCCTCAAGGAGTGCATTCCCAGAAGACTTTTTCCCCCAACAAGCATCTGGTGTTTCTGCAGTGCTCAGCATGCATGACTTGCTTTGAAGGCTGTTAAAAATCAAGACAGATAGTTGGACTAGCTTCCTTGGTACATTTCATTCCTCACTCCCTAACTTTATCCCTCCCCCTATATCCTGCCTCCCCCAAACCCTTATACTACAAAACTATAAAAGATGGGCAGAGACTAAAACTACAACATACTTTGAAAGTCTAATTTTTTAACCTGAAGCTAGTGAGCCATAAAACCCTAGGAGCTAAAAGCTGCCTCAGACAAATCCAAATCTTCTAGCTTTAAAATAGCTACATATATTTTACCATTTTAGCTATTTTGAGGTAGATTTTCTCACACATGCGTGCTTATTGAAATTAAATGCGTTTCATCTTAACCCTCTTTTTTCTGCTGGAGAGAGAACAGAGGGCACTTGTTTTCTAACTCGTAAAGAATAAATTTGAGCACCTGGGGTAGGCATTAAGTCATCTGACTATGTGATTTCTATCTAAACTGATTATGTCTGATGCTGCTTTGGAAACAAGGTACATGTAGGCAAGGGAGTTGACTTACTTGAACCTGCCTTTTAGTGTACAGGTGTTACCACAGGGCTGTCATGGTTTGTATCCCTCAGAAACAAATCCTAAGAAGAGATTTTGAGGAAAAGTATCTTATTTTGGAGGTGATCACAGGAAACACTAGTAGGGGAGTGGGAGAGTGAGCAGGGAAGAAAAGATATTTAATAAGGTCAGATCAGAGCAGTCGCTCAGTCGTGTCCGACTCTTTGTAACCCCATGAATCGCAGCACGCCAGGCCTCCCTGTTCATCACCAACTCCCGGAGTTCACTCAGACTCATGTCCATCGAGTCAGTGATGCCATTAAGCCATCTCATCCTCTGTCGTCCCCTTCTCCTCTTGCCCCCAATCCCTCCCAGCATCAAAGTCTTTTCCAATGAGTCAACTCTTCGCATGAGGTGGCCAAAGTACTGGAGTTTCAGCTTCAGCAGCATTCCTTCCAAAGAAATCCCAGGGCTG
>NW_011494602.1:2168212-2169108 GCF_000754665.1 Bison bison bison | reverse complement strand
AACGAAAATCCCAGGGCTGATCTCCTTCAGAATGGACTGGTTGGATCTTCTTGCAGTCCAAGGGACTCTCAAGAGTCTTCTCCAACACCACAGTTCAAAAGCATCAATTCTTCGGCACTCAGCCTTCTTCACAGTCCAACTCTCACATGCATACATGACCACAGGAAAAACCATAGCCTTGACTAGACGAACCTTTGTTGGCAAAGTAATGTCTGTGCTTTAGAATATGCTATCTAGGTTGGTCATAACTTTCTTTCCAAGGAGTAAGCGTCTTTTAATTTCATGACTGCAGTCACCATCTGTAGTGATTTTGGAGCCCAGAAAAATAAAGTCTGACACTGTTTCCACTGCTTCCCCATCTATTTCCCATGAGGTGGTGGGATTGGATGCCATGATCTTCGTTTTCTGAATGTTGAGCTTTAAGCCAACTTTTTCACTCTCCACTTTCACTTTCATCAAGAGGCTTTTGAGTTCCTCTTCACTTTCTGCCATGAGGGTGATGTCATCTGCATGTCTGAGGTTATTGATATTTCTCCCAGCAATCTTGATTCCAGTTTGTGTTTCTTCCAGTCCAGCGTTTCTCATGATATACTCTGCATGTAAGTTAAATAAACAGGGTGACAATATACAGCCTTGACGAACTCCTTTTCCTATTTGGAACCAGTCTGTTGTTCCATGTCCAGTTCTAACTGTTGCTTCCTGACCTGCATACAGATTTCTCAAGAGGCAGATCAGGTCTGGTATTCCCATCTCTTTCAGAATTTTCCGCAGTTTATTATGATCCACACAGTCAAAGGCTTTGGCATAGTCAATAAAGCAGAAATAGATGTTTTTCTGGAACTCTCTTGCTTTTTCTATGATCCAGCAGATGTTGGCAATTTGATCTCTGGTTCCTC
>NW_011494602.1:2162546-2168112 GCF_000754665.1 Bison bison bison | reverse complement strand
CAGGCTTATATCTTTCCTTTTCTCCTTTGCTTTTCACTTCTCTTCTTTTCACAGCTATTTGTAAGGCCTCCCCAGACAGCCATTTTGCTTTTTTGCATTTCTTTTCCATGGGGATGGTCTTGATCCCTGTCTCCTGTACAATGTCACGAACCTCATTCCATAGTTCATCAGGCACTCTATCTATCAGATCTAGGCCCTTAAATCTATTTCTCACTTCCACTGTATAATCCTAAGGGATTTGATTTAGGTCATACCTGAATGGTCTAGTGGTTTTCCCTACTTTCTTCAATTTATCTGAATTTGGCAATAAAGAGTTCATGGTCCTAGCCACAGAAAGCTCCTGGTCTTGTTTTTGCTGAAAGGATGTTTTAATGAGAAGTTGGGAGCTTCCCTGGTGGTGCAGATGGTAAAGAATCTGCCTGCAATGCAGGAGCTGCTGAGTCGCTTCAGTCATGTCCGACTCTGTGCCACCCCATAGATGGCAGCCCACCAGGCTCCACCGTCCCTGGGATTCTCCAGGCAAGAACACTGGAGTGGGTTTCCATTTCCTTCTCCAATGCATGAAAGTGAAAAGTGAAAGTGAAGTCACTCAATTGTGTCCGACTCTTAGCAACCCCATGGACTGCAGCCTACCAGGCTCCTCCATCCATGGGATTTTCCAGGCAAAAGTACTGGAATGGGGTGCCATTTGAGATCTGGGTTCAATGCCTGAGTCGGGAAGATCCCTGGAGAAGTGAATAGCTACTCACTTTGGTATTCACTGTGGGAAACCGGTGCTTGAACCTGTGGAGACCTCTAGGAAGCTCTGCGGAAAATGCACAGAGATGTCACACTTGAGTAGTGGGAAAACTTGGGCATTCATCAACCAACTCCCATGAGTCATTAGTGACAGTCCTGGCCAGAGATGTCGATTCTTCCCAAGTTTATCTGTAGATGTAATGTAAAACAAATCAAAATCCTAGCAACTGTTTTGTAAATATCAAACGATTCTAACATGTATATCAAAAAGGAAAAGACCTGGAATAACCAACACCATATTGAAAAAGAACAGAGACTTAAACTGCCCAATTTCAAGACTTACTAGATAGCTACCATAATCAAGACAGCATGGTACTAGGGGAAAAAATAGATACATAGATCAAAGAAGCAAAATAAAGAGCCCAGAAATAGACCCACAGAGTATAGCCAAATGCCTATCACACAAAGTCTAACTGATCTGTGACAAGGGCTCAGAGGCCATTCAACGGAGAAAGAACAGTATTTTCAATAAGTGACACTAGACACTAGATACAGGCCTAACACTTTGACAAAATTTAACTCAAAGTGGATGCTGATAGACTTAAATGTAAAGTGAACAACTGTGAAACTTCTAGAAGAAAATGGCGAAAATCTTTATGACCTTGCGTTGAGAGACAGTTTTTAGCTGCAAGACCAAAACTGATATGTTGGATTTTATTAAAATGTAAAACTCCTGTTCTAAAAAGACACTTAAGAAATAAAAGACAAAATAGAAGAAAACAATTGCAAAACACAAATCTGATAAAGGACTAGTATCCAACATATACAAGGAATTGTTAAAGCTCAATAATAAAAAAATCCAATTAAAAACTATAAAGATTGTCATACTGGATAAAAACAGCAGGTAGAATATGATCCTGATTTTGTAAATAATAATCATAACAAATAAATTTTTTTCAATAGCCAAATCCTTTATTCTCTCTTTTTTCTAAAGGGAGTTGTAAACTGTAAATATTTCCTTTCTTAGGTCCTGTTTTTTCTAAACTTGCATAAATGGGATTATACAATGGAAGAAGGAATTGCAGGACAAAGAGTGACAGGCAGATAAGGTAAAATCCTTAAAGGGGAGTAGGTACACAGAGAGCGTGGAGGCCTCGGGCCCCATGCTTCATAGACTGTGTGTTGTTACTGTTGTTTAGTCACCAAGTTGTGTTCGCCTCTGTGTGACCCCATGGACTGCCAGGCCTCTCTGACCATGGGATTTCCCAGGTAAGAATATTGGAATGGGTTGCCATTTTCTTCTCCAGGGGATTTTTCCAACAGAGGGACTGAACCCTTGTCTCATGCATTGGTAGACCGATTTTTTACCACTGAGCCACCTACCCTTTGGTGGTGACAAGACCTCAGAAGGAAGCTTCCATGGGTAATGAGCCTCCCATTGGAGCAGAGCTCTCTGTGCTCTTGCAGGCTCTGAAATAGTACAGCTCCTGTCCTCCTGAACTGCTGGACAACAGACAACAATGAAGGATACCATGGTGGGTAGAAGGGCAAAGGCCTTCCCCAACTCTGCAAGTAGTGATTAAGCCTCTCTGTTTTCTCTTTGACTTCAAGGAAAGTCAGGAGCCTCAATACTTATAAGGATCTTTGGACAACCTTGTAGGTTGAAAATCAGAGATACACTTAATTTTATTTGAAGAAAATAAAGACACAATGAGTTTGCTTATACGATGTCATATGTGCTGGAAACACGTGAATGGAAAAACAACTGTAAGAATGCATATAAAAATGATTATAGATGGGGAACACTGGGTAAAGATTACTGATGATTCTTTTTTATTTAGCTGTGCTCTTTGATTTCCATAAAATGAAAAAATATTACCTATCATAAAATGGGGAAGGGTAAGCTGAGTGGTATGGTATAGAGGGCCTAGGTTTTAGACCCACATAAACCTGGGTTTGAATGACTAATTCTTTTACTTATTAGCTGGGAGAATCTGAGAAAATTGTTTCCATTTCTAAACTTCATGTCTTCATCTAAAAATGCCAGTGATGTCAATCTTGCAGAGATATCATAGAGATTATAATCAGCATAGAGTGCAGAATCCTTTTCTACATAATTGTACTCATGATAATTGTACACTTTAGACTGGTGAACTTTGTAGTATGTAAATTATATCTCAGTACAATTGTCAAAACACACACACAAAATACCTATAATAGTGTTGTATGAATATTTAGACCAGCTATGGAAATAGCTAACTTAGATACCTTGAAGCATATTTATAAGTTTGGCATATATCCATCATTTATATCTTTAAATTAAAGACAAAGAAAAGAGCATTGCTTTCTTTTTCTCTAATGCCAACTCTGAAATTTTAAGGTCTTCTCCTAAGAATGACCTTAAAATGAGTCCTAAGAATTAGAGGTCTATCTGTGTTCCTTACATTGCTCAGAGGTCACTTAGTCCCTGAATACCTGGCATTTGTCTTCTACTGAAATAGAACAGTCCTTGTTAAGGGATGAATTATGGCCCTCCAAAATTCATATATTGAAATCTTAGCTTTCTTACCTCAAAATGTGACTGTGTTTGAAGATGGGGGTCTTTAAAGAAAGAGTTAAGTTAAAACAAGATCATTAGGGTAGGCCCTAATCCAATGTAACTTGTGTCCTTAAATGCAGAGGAGATTGGGACACAGAGGGAAGGCCGTGTGAAGACACTGGGAGATGTAGATAGACATCTACAACTCAAGGAGAGGGGCCTCAGAAGAAACCAACCCGGAAACACCTTGATCCTGGACTTCTAGCCTCCAGAATTAGGAGAGAATAAATTTTTGTTGTTTAAGCCATCCAATCTGGGGTACTCTGCAACAGTAGCCCTAGAAAACAAACACAGTCCATCTTCTTGCTGAATTTTGAGACTGTCGAGAGAAATCCAGTTAACATTTAGAAAAAGCTCAAGAATCCTTTCTCAGAAAAGTTACCATTTTTATAAAAATTGTTATCTAGTATGGTGCACATACTTAAAAGTATGATATGTGGCAGCTATTTATATTCCAAGACATATAGCAAAGAGACTTAATCTTTAGATGGAAATAAAGTGTGACAAGAAGGAACATATCAAATTACAAGTTTTTGTGGTATCCCTCTTCATTCACTTCCGAGGATATAGGATTTGCTTGGTTTTGTTTGGCAGGACATTGTGCTGAGAGACACAGTAGAAACAGAAAAATTGAAGATGAGAAAATGAAGTTATTATCTCTATTTAAAAAAAGAAATAATAAGGAGAAGAGTTTGCACAACTGAACACAAGTGAGAGAGAAGAGATTCAGGAACAGCCATTAGAGGTGGGATTTGGGGGTTAGAGGAAGAGGTGTAAGAAAGTAGTCAAGAAGGCTTGCTAGACAGAATGAAGTGTGGTGTCTTGGTGTCTTTTAATTTCTCATGAAAATTGTCATAAGACTTTCACATTATTCTCCAAAGCATTTGATTCAAGGTTCAAGGATTCACAGTGCTTTTCCTGACGTTCCAAAATGTTGAAACTTGTGAAATCAAAAGAGTGTAGCTTGAAGGACATCTCATTCATGTAGTGTTTCTCGTAAAATTTTCCACACCGTGAAACACAAAGCAATATGCTCTAAAGACAATGATTAAGCAAAGGGTATTTTAAAGTTTACTCTCCTTCCCTTTGATTTCTCCAGCTCCCAAGTACCTGCTATTCAGTCTGTCTGTTGTCCTGTTTTGATTGTTTCTGGCAAACAGACGCAGGAGGAGAGCACGGTTGCCTTTTCTGTTTTATAGAACCTTAGAGAGACAGACATGATGTTAGTCAAGTTTTCTTTTGTAGGAAGAAGTTATGAAGGACTGAAATACAGCCAAAACATTCTCAGATGTTTTCAGTGGAAAACTAGCAATGTTTGTCTCCAAGTTATCTGATTCTGCAGGGCCTTTACATCTGTCATTGTATTAATGTTCTCCACAGATCTTTAAGTTATAGACAACTGAAAGAGATAAAAACGATTCTTGTCCACAGATATGCAAATGCATTTGGAGGAGGTTCTATTAATTTTCCTCCCTCTCTGTGGAAGAAGCGATTTTGGCACCAATGAAGCAAATCCAAATTCACTGCAACATTCCTGATAGCCTACACACGTGTATTTTTTGGGAGTCTCCTTTGAACTGGTGGTAACATCCTAGCAGTTCTCTCACTAATTAACGAATTAAATAAAATCTTTGACGTGTGCACATTTTTTATATTTATGAGGATTTTTTAAAAAATTATCTTTTAATACTTTCATAAATTGACTGTCTTTAAGCTTCTAGGAGCCCAGCTGAACCTTTTACCTGAGATTGAACTAGACATAATAAAGTGAACTACTCTTTTGGAGTGAGGAATAGCAGGGGATGGCTGGGGAACAGCATAGCTGAACTGACCTCTCTGTACCTTGTCAAGAGTCTCAGCTGTGTCCATCTCCAATGAACCCAGGATAACTGAGTTATGATCTGCATGACATTTTTATCTCTGACATTCAGTTTGACTTTCAAGTCAAATCAAAGAGTAGGAAAAAAGAAAAACATGATCCAAAATGAAACAGCATATTTTGCAGCTTGTCACTACACCATCTAGTCTAATGTGAAAGAAAATCCATTTCATTTTGCCACTGCCTGCTGATTGGCGTGAACTCGGCTCTCCTTCAAAGGTTCAGCCTCTCCTGAAAGTCGGTACAGTCGGTACAGTCGGTATAGTCATTGCTGTGAGCCGAACTGGAGTTGGAATTTTCAAATTCCCCTATGGCTTGCTTTTTGGGGAAAAAATACATTTAATGAATGG
>NW_011494602.1:2161863-2162446 GCF_000754665.1 Bison bison bison | reverse complement strand
TGATGCTGGGAGGGATTGGGGGCAGGAGGAGAAGGGGACAACAGAGGATGAGATGGCTGGATGGCATCACTGACTCGATGGACGTGAGTCTGAGTGAACTCTGGGAGTTGGTGATGGACAGGGAGGCCTGGCGTGCTGCGATTCATGGGGTCGCAAAGAGTTGGACACGACTGAGCTACTGAACTGAACTGAACTGAACAGCTACTTTAATTCTATTTCACTTTCATGTATGGAAATAAAGGTAACATCAGAGAAGCAGAGAAGCGGGGCAGGCCAGAGGCCGGTACACCGGCTGCAGGGACTTGGGAACCTGGCAGAGCAAGGCCACACAGGCACGTGAACCAGAAAAGGCCGCCTCCCGGGTGCAACGCTGCGGGGTCTTTCGGCTCCGGGGTCTTTCGGCTCCGGGGTCTTTCGGCTGCGTGCCATGAAGCGCTATCTTCACGGATGCTCAAGTGTAGAGCGCAGTGTTCCAGCTGAAGCGCATCACCGAAGGCATCCTGGAGCGGCCGCCGGACCAGAGTGGCTGTGTACAAGGAGCCCTAGCTTCTGGACGAAGGCAGGGCATTGGGCGAGTGTGGCT
>NW_011494602.1:2159388-2161763 GCF_000754665.1 Bison bison bison | reverse complement strand
CTTCACCAGCCAGACAGCGTAGCCCCGGGCCCTAGCCACAGTGGGGCTAGCCTTCTGGGCAGGTTTTTTGAGGCCCTGCGCACCCACCGAGGCCTTCTCCAGCCCACCTGAGCTACCAGGTGTGATGGAGCCACAGGACCCAGGAGGCAGTACCAATGAACAGGCTGTGCGATGAGAGCGACCCCTCTCCCCATCCACCCAATAAAAGAGATTTGAGTATTTAAAAAAAAGAAAGAAAAGAAAAACCAGCCCAGATGTTGGTATTCTGCTCATCCATATTCTGGTATTTTCCTTCAGGCATCTGGAGATAGCACTTAAAAGGAAAAGTAGCAGGTAATCTTGCCTTGGTAACCATGTATACAGAAGGAGATAAATAAACATGCAGAACCGGTTGTATTTTTGGAAATGGTGTTGGAGCAAAGGTTTTCAAACAGCCATCCAGATTAATCTAGTCCATGTTGTTTCTTTAGAGGCCTACTGTCGCTAGACCACAACCAGTGTGAATTACAGACGCTGGTGAGATTCTGTAGACTCCCTGGTCCCATCTGCAAACAGGAGTAGGCAAAACGCCATCTTAACCTCAATTCTAAGAAATAAATATTGACAACATTTTCACCTAGGTTATCCACAGGGCTGAGTTTCAGCCAGCACGAGCAGTTTGTGAACTGGTAGTGCTGACTGGTAGTTAACCATGACTGTGAGCCTCTTGGGTTATCCTCAAGTTATCTCAGTCATCCCATCCTCTCTCCCATAGAGCCCCAGAATCAGCCAGCTCTGAGACTTAACTCGTGCTCAGAGTAGAGAAACAACCTTCATTGATGAGTCCATGGCAATTGCCAAGTGTCCTCAATATTTGTGTGCTAAATATTCTTCACTTTATACCCCATATTACATTCCCCACATTACCAAATTGTTCACAGTCTATTTTTAATTCAGTTCCTCTAGGCATCCACCAGCACAAATCAATGCAAATCTCTTTAAAAACAGCAAGTACAAGTAAATAAATAAATAATAGTGTTCTCAGGACGAAAAAAAAAAAAAAACAGGGACAAATAACAAAGAAAAATTCAGGAGAACCAAACCAATCTTGACCAACCTAGACAGCATACTAAAAAGCAGAGACATTACTTTGCCGAAAAAGGTACGTATAGTCAAAACTATGGTTTTTCCAGTAGTCATGTATGGATGTTAGATTTGGACTATAAAGAAAGCTGAGCACTGAAGAATTGATGCTTTTGAACTGTGGTGTTGGAAAAGACATTTAAGAGTCCTTTGGACAGCAAGGAAATCCAACCAGTCCATCCTACAGGAAATCAGCCCAGAATAATCATTGGAAAGACTGATATTGAAGCTGAAACTCCAATACTTTGGCCACCTGATGCAAAGAACTGACTCATTTGAAAAGACCCTGATGCTGGGTAAGATTGAAGGTAAAGGCATATAAATGGGGTAAAAATGGAAACAGCGAAGGACATTATTTTCTTGGGCTCCAAAATTGCTGTGGATGGTTACTGTAGACATGAAATTAAGACACTTGCTCCTTGAAAGAAATGCTATGACAAACATAGACAGCATATTAAAAAGCAGAGATATTATTTTGTTGACAAATGTCATATAGTCAAAGCTATGATTTTTCCAGTAGTCATGTATGGATATGAAAGTTGGGGCATAAAGAAGGATGAGTGCCAGATAATTAATGCTTTTGAGCTGTGGAATTGAAAAACACTCTTGTGAGTCCATTGGACTGCAAGGAGATCCAACCTGTCCTTCCAAAAGGAAATCAGTCCTGAATATCCATTGGGAGGACTGATGCTGAAGAGGAAGCTCCAATACTTTGGCCACATGATGTGAAGAGCCAACTCATTGGAAAAGACCCTGATGCTAGGAAAGATTGGAGATAGGAGGAGGATGGGATGACAGTGGATGAGATGGTTGGATGGCATTATCGATTCAATGGATATAAATTTGATCAAGTTCCGGGAGATGGTGAGGGACAGGGAAGCCTGGCATACTGCAGTCCATGGGATCACAAAGAGTCGGGCATGCCTGAGTGACTGAACAAACAAAATAAAAACAACTCAACAACACCCAATTAAAAAATGGGCTGAAGAACTAAATAGACATTTTTTTCTAAAGAGGAAATGCAGATGGCCAGTGTGAACATGATAAGATGTTTAACATAGCTAATAATCAGGAAAATGAAACTCAAAACCTCAGTGAGATATTATTACCTTACAACTGTTAGAATGGCTATCAGTAAAAAGAACACAAAAACCAGAAGGGAAAGAGACACGTGTACCCCAATGTTCATCGCAGCACTGTTTATAATAGCCAGGACATGGAAGCAACCTAGATGTCCATCAGCAGATGAATGG
>NW_011494602.1:2149338-2159288 GCF_000754665.1 Bison bison bison | reverse complement strand
TAAGGAACAAAAAAAAAAAAAAAAAACAGGGACAAATAACAAAGAAAAATTCAGGAGAACCAAACCAATCTTGACCAACCTAGACAGCATACTAAAAAGCAGAGACATTACTTTGCCGAAAAAGGTACGTATAGTCAAAACTATGGTTTTTCCAGTAGTCATGTATGGATGTTAGATTTGGACTATAAAGAAAGCTGAGCACTGAAGAATTGATGCTTTTGAACTGTGGTGTTGGAAAAGACATTTAAGAGTCCCTTGGACTAAAAGGAGATCCAACCAGTCAATCCTGAAGGAAATCAGTCCTGAATATTCATTGGAAGGACTGATGCTGATGCTGAGACTCCAATACTTTGACCATCTGATGCGAAGAACTGACTCATTGGGAAAGACTCTGATGCTGGGAAAGATTGAAGGCAGGAGAAGATGGGGACAACAAGGGATGAGATGGTTGGATGGCATCACTGACTCAATGGACATGAGTTTGAGCAAGCTCTGGGAATTGGTGATGGACAGGGAAGTCTGGCGTGCTGCAGTCCATGGGGTCACAAAGAGTCGGACACGACTGAGCGACTGAACTGAACTGAAGCCAATCTTAATACTACATCCTGGGGTCTCAGATTCAAAAAGGATTGTGAAAACTATTCTAACAAAGGACTCTAGCACAGTCAAGTGAAGACTGAGGATTGAAGAACTACACAGCCTGGTCTAGTGGAAATGACTGGGATGTTTATCCACCCACTGGCAGAGGGGCCCCCAATTGGGAAAGTCTGTAGGGCAAGGACAAAAAAAATAGAAAAGAGAGGAAGCTTTGCAGATTACTACCTCATGTAATAAAATACACTGTTCTGTGGAGGTCTAAAAAAAAAAGAAAAAAATCTCTGATTTTATACATGTGCTCAATCCAACTTGTGTGCTCAGAAAAACTTATCCATTTTGATTTCGTTTTGTTGTTGTTTAGTCGCTAAGTCTTGTCTGACTCTTGTGACCCCATGGACTATAGCCCACCAGACTTCTCTGTCTGTGGGATTTCCCAGACAAGAATACCGGGGTGGGTTGCCATTTCCTTCTCCATTTTGATTTCTAGATTCCCTCAGTTACTGATACTGTGCTTCTACACACCAAAGATCGGATGCTGCTGCTGTCTTGCCCACATCCCCCTACTCCTCTGAGTGGCTTGGTGCTCACTGGCCCAGCTTTCAACAGCCAGTCTCTGCATTTCTTTCCCCAGGGTTTTCACTGTCCTCTGGAGCCCCCTCTGCCAGTCAGTGTATAAATGTCCCAGTTCCTTTGACCCTCAGGTAGGATAACCCTGACATATTCTTCACTAGCTTACAGAATTTCCCCAGCAAAATTAAGCTCCAGTTCTCCATAATGGTAACTGACTCAGTGAGACACATCACTGACTCTTTCTTCCCCGTCTTAGAAGATTGCCAGTGTGTATTTCCTTCACCTCCTAAATAATCCTGAAACCTTGCCAATTTACACTCAAATTAACTCCCAAACTACTTTCAAATCCTTGTCTCAGGACCTGATTTTTAGGAGAACCCAAAATAAAACTCAAGAGACATTCATTC
The DNA here is from genome assembly GCF_000754665.1 of Bison bison bison. NCBI lineage: Eukaryota > Metazoa > Chordata > Mammalia > Artiodactyla > Bovidae > Bison > Bison bison. The sequence continues at coordinate 2,157,714 of NW_011494602.1, read as the reverse complement.
ACTCACTGAACTCTTTTGAGTATTTCTTATTTAAAAATCAAATATTTTACAGTTTAATAATCATTTCAGGTACAGTAAACAGTATTAGGAAAGCATAGTTGATGATTATTTTCATATTATATGCTTTTATTATTAAATTCATTTCTGTTCAGTTAAGTCTTAAAACCACAGATATCCAGTATCATTCACTATGATATGAATATAATATTAAACACTTCATTTCTTTGGTGTTGTAAAAATGTTTTGTTGAAAAGGAAGAAAGGAAAAGAAAACTATTCTACATACACTACAATGGTGCCCAACTTTATAATCCAGTTCTTTTCTTGAAGTATATAGAAGCCATTTATATACAGGAATTGCAGCTATATAAATGGCACTAGGTAATTTTGATTTTATACCTTTTAAAAATCTGTCTTCTCCAAGTTATCCCCAATAAGCATATGTAAATCATAATAGCAATCATTAGAAATGAAATTCTTAAGAATAGGCCCTCTCTTTTCTTCAGTTTCAGTGGTACAGGAGATTCTGAGGTTGTTTAAGCAAGACAGCCACAAAGAAGAAAGCAAGCGTGGGAGCAAACTTTTCATGATTATCTACATAAATTAACTATGCTAGTAACTAATGACAATATGTGTTTTCTATAACCCAAACCTTCTCAAATTATGGTACAATTATGTGTTTATTTTGTTTAGCTGTGTATCTGACTTTAATAGTAGATACTGTTTAAAAGAAAATACTTAGAGGGTCTTCCCTGGTGGTTAAGACTATACACTTGCACTGTGGTGGGCATGGGTTCAATCCCTGCTCAGGAACTAAGATCCTGCCAGCAGCATGACATACCCACCCCCCACAGCAAAAATTTGCATTTGGATGCAAGCTAATACCGTACTTATGATTTGGTCAGGTTGTATGTTCCTCTACCACTGTGTATTCTATATTTTACAGTTTAAATGAGAATGATTAATAATATAAAACTTTGGGATTTTGAAGAAACTGGTTATTAAAGTCTTTTCAAGTATTTCTACTTTTTGGAATTTACTGAAAGTTTTTTGTGTCCTGATTTTTTTTTTAATGTGGTCATTTTTATGAGTATTTCATGGGATATTGAGAAAAAATACATGTGCTCTATTTTCAGGGTATAACTTGATACATATCAATCAGTTCTACTTTAAAACTATGCTATTTAGACCTTCATTTATCCTTTCATATTTTTTATCCACTCAAGCTATTATAAACTCCAGAGTAATTTGAAGTCCTTTACTACAACATGCTTCTATTTCTCTTTTTATCATCTATATTTTTGCTCTATGATTGTAGTTGCTATGTTATTTGATACATAGATATTTATAACTGGTATGTTTTTTGGATTCTTCAAAACTACAAAGTGCTGAATTTGGAGCTGAGTCATACTTTTCTGATACCATGATCCTAATCCCTCCATTTTTTAAAATGTGTCCTTTTTAACTAGATTTTGCCCACTCTTCTATTCTAAGCGTCCTGAATCACTTTGTTTGGCCTGTCTCTTATGTGACATAGAATTCACATATTTTTAATTCAATCTAATCTGAAATTCTTATTTTAATATGTCGGTTAAACCCGTTTATAAATACTGAGATGGCATATGTTTGTTCTTGGTTCTATCATTCTGTCTTCTTATTTTCTGCTTTTATATATTGTAAAGACTTTCTCTGTATAGTCTGTTGGTTTGTTTTCTGTCTGTAGCTCTGAGTTTTAGGAAGATCTGTAGTTCTGTTCTGGTGATTACTCTTACTAATGCATTTAGCTAGTACCTAATAGTCCTCTGCTAAGTGACTTAGCAGCAGCAGCAGCAGCAGCATGAGAAATAATAAAAATAGCATTTTCTCTTTCTTCCACAACCCTTTCTCTCCTCTACCACTCATATCAATAATATTTCCTTTCTTACTGTTATCTTTGCATTGTTAAAAATGTGTGCATCTATTCTTTGATTGAAAGTGAAGGTGAAGTCGCTCATTCATGTCCGAATCTTTGCAACCCCATGGCCTGTAGCCTACCAGGCTTCTCAGTCCATGGGATTTTCCAGGCAAGAATACTAGAGTGGGTTGCCATTTCCTTCTCCAGGAGATCTTCCTGACCCAGGGATTGAACCCGGGTCTCCTGCATTGTAGGCAGACGCTTTACCATCTGAGCCACCAGGGAAGCTAAACACCATAGTGGCAGTCGTCCAGCTTTTAATGATGTTATTTAAGTCAGAGTCACTATGGATGAGAAAATCATCACATTTAACTACCATCTGAGCTCCAACTTCTGTAGGTTGTAAAATTTCTGTATTGTCCATAGTCCTTTCACATGAGTGCATCACCTTCTAAAAGTGTATTCTTACAGTGCTTTCTGAGATCTGTTTTTTCCGGGTCCTTTTACTAATTTCTTGCTTTCTTCCTTCTCTTCCTTCTTGCAGCTGTTGCTCATCTCTGTTGCTTTATTTATTTCATAGTCTGTGGATCATATTGTCTCCTACTTTCACAGAAGATGACATCTATGAGGGAGTAGAAGTTTTTTATTCTTCTAGAAAATATTATACAATTTTCAGGAATTAAAGAAGAAAGAGGCTTGCTTATACAGACTTGCTCATACCTGAAGTCCCTAGATTGGTGTTTTCTGTTGTTTTGCTTTCTGAACATGTGACCCTTACCTATTCAAATTCAGAATTAAGCCCCTTGAAGAAACACAAAAGAATGACTCCAATCATAGGAATTGTAGGTGTTTTAACAAGACAATGAAGGAGTCATTGGTAGGATAATCTTTTCTAGCACCTCTCAAGGTGCAGAAGTAGATGGCTCACTATTCTGGCTAAATAATTATCTGCGCCAATTTAACCATTCCTCATTTGGTAATAACCATTTTCCTTTCAGTTCAGTTTTTACATGTCTAATTTCATAGAATTACAGATTATTAGCAATAAGACTGATGCTAAAGTTTATGTTCCCAAAAAAGTTTCAGCTGTCGATGTTTTTTTCTTGGAAGAGAAACATCTTTTGCTTATTCTTAATTGCTCAAAGGCTTTTAGAAATTCAAACATGACAAAAACTCTCCAGGCAAAGATTTCAGTCAGTGAACATTTCTATCTAGATTACTTCAGCAAGATTAATAAAATTGAAAAGAATTGTTTGTCTATAAAGTTAAGGAACTGAGAACACAATCTATTGGTTAGGTCATGGTTCCCCATTGCTTAATTCTCCCACCTTCATGAAATATTGGCCCAACTGTAACAAGGGTTTGATGGAAATTCACTAGTAAGAAGATTCAAGCCACTGTCTATTACAGGCTAGGGAGTCTGACTTTCAATGTAGTCTTACTGATTACTTTTGCAAATGCTGTGAATACTCCAAAAGGAAAGGCTTTGCATGTCTTGATATTCCACTGGGAATCACTAGAACTTGAGGGATAAGGACGAGAGCAGTCTGGTGCAGTAGAACAAAAATGAGCTTTTGGACCCAGCAGTCCATATACTCAGCCCCACCACTTACTGGGCCTCAGATGCCCATCTATAAGATAAAGAAAATGACACCTTTCTAATACAATGGTATGAAGACTGCCTAAGGTCATGTACATAAAGCACACAGGATATAGCAGATAATTGATAAAAGTCATTGGCCCTTCTTTGTGCTTCCCAGCTCCTCCTCTATTTCTTCCTTTATTTTTTTTAAATTTTATTTATTAATTTATTTTTGGCTGTGCTGGGTCTTCATTGCTGCATGAGTTTCCTCTAGTTGAGGCGAGTGGGGGCTACTCTTTGTTACAGAGCACAGGCTCTAGGAGTGAAGGCTTCGGTTGTTGCAGCACATGGGCTCAGTAGTTTGGTGCATGGGCTTAGTTGCTCCATGGCATGTGGATGTCCCCTGCGTTGGCAGGTGAATTCTTATCCACTGCACCACTAGGGAAGTCATAATTCTTCCTTTTTTGCCTTGGACTTAAAGTAGTGCATTTCTTTGTTGGGAGAAGGTAATTGTTTACCTAGTGGAGCGTATATAGTCCTCTAGTGATCTGGAGATCACGGAGAAGGCAATGGCACCCCACTCCAGTACTCTTGCCTGGAAAATCCCATGGACCGAGAAGCCTGATGGGCTGCAGTCCATGGGGTCGCTAAGACTGAGCGACTTCACTTTCACTTTTCACTTTCATGCATTGGAGAAGGAAATGGCAACCCACTCCAGTGTTCTTGCCTGGAGAATCCCAGGGACGGGGGAGCCTGGTGGGCTGCCGTCTATGGGGTCACACAGAGTCGGACACGACTGAAGAGACTTAGCAGCAGCAGTGATCTGGAATGAAATGGAATTTTTGCTCCCAAGTCTTATTTGGCTTACTAGTGACCTGCCCGAATATGGCATCTCTCACTTTGTTTTGTAGTTGCTTTTTGCATATATATCAAGGGAAGCCTCTTGATTTCAAAATATTCAAAGGCTATATTTTCTTCAAATCTAAATATTTACCCTGTTAGTTATCTATTGCTGTACAAAAAATTACCCCCAAATTTAGCAGCTTAAAACAACAAATGCTTATTTCCTGGTGTTTCTCCAGAAGAAACTTAACTGGGTGATTCTGGCTTGGGTTCTCATAAGATTGCAGTCAAGGGACTTCCCTGGTAGTCCCGTGGCTAAGACTCTGTGCTCCCAATGCAGGGGGCCAGAGTTTGATCTCGGGTCAGGGAACTAGATCCCACATGATGCAACTAAAAATTCACATGCTGCAAATGAGAAAAAAAAAAAAAAGATTGTAGTCAAGCTGTCTGCTATGGCTACAGTCATCATTTTTCATATTTTTGGTTTTGTTTAATATCACGTCAAACAGATTCTCTTTCTGCCTTTTTCTTTTTGAGGTTCGATTCTTTATGAGACAGAAACTCCAGCATCAATTTACTTTTTAAAAAAACACTCAAATTACCCCTAAAGACAGTCTATATCCTCTTCAAAGAATTTAATACAGTTAAAGGCATGGATTAAGGCCGGTGACGATAGTTGGCTTGGCAATAGGTGACATGTTGTATGAAAAATTATGCACCTTTAAACACAAGAATTGTATTCAGCTCACACACACGGAGTTCAGGGACTCAGGAAGCTGAGGGAACAAAGACTCCCATCTCACACTGACTGTGGGCTTACCCCAAGTCAATGAAATGGCAAGTGCTAATTGAAAGGTGTGTGTTTTTGCCAAGTTGAATTCATATAAGTTAAATACATTTATGTTCAATACAGATGTGTTGAAATGTAAAGACATTTTCTAATTTATGTGTAAGCACTGAATTATTAGTTTTATAGGATTTGATATCTCACCTTATGCATTTTCTTTCCAGTATTTTAGAGCTTTGCTCTGCTTGTTCATTAATGTTCTAGTATTTAAGTACTTGGAAACCAAAGACCTTTTCCCAGAATTTGATGAACTTTTGGTATGTCTTATTCCAATCATATAGATAATAATTTAGCTAAAATTATATGCTTGAGTTTTTACATTTATCTTGAAGGAAATCCTTAATTTAATTAAATTTATGCAGTATGAAAGGCAGTAGTATATCTCAATCACAAGTATAAAATCCAACTAGACACGCACAGGCTTTTGAATTAAACCTATCCCTCAGTATTGGTTTGTCATGCTCATTCCTCTAGCAGTTGACTGGATCTCCTGGCTGATAATCAATGGCTTGAAAGTTTAAGAAATATTATATTTTCAAAAGCATTGTTGAAAAACAAATTTGAGAAAAATTTTATTGATCGTTTTCCCTAAACTGGAATACTGTTTATCTTTATAGCTGAATCCCTTGTCCTTGTTCACAGGAGGTCAACATTCTACTGCAGCTGAGTGGACAAACCAAGTCTAAACTTTCAGTTGAACAGAAATCTAGAGATCATTAAATGTTGAATGTCTTCCTTCTGTTATCATTGTTAAAAAATAATATCTCCTATCTGAAAATCTAGTGCTTGCATTCTCCATGGAGAACAATTTCTTCCCAAGCTGTTATGTAATCTCTATTCACTGAGTGATGTCTTTACCACTGCTGTGTTTAATAATTTGCTCTGATGTGTAGGTACAGACGCAAAAACATTTTGGTTAAAGGTAAAGGAGTTTTAAATAAATTGGCTCCTCTGATCAGGAAGAATACTACTGAAACATATATGCCATGACTACAGTGGTTTCCATCAAGTTTGCCCACTGAGTTTTTCTAGAAAAATGCCTGGCACATAGTACATGCTCAATGAATATTTGTGGAATGGTTTTATGGTTGGAGCCATCTTTTAGGTGCCATTAACTTTTGTCACATATTTTATTTTATTTTAATACCTCTGTATGAGTTTCCTAGGGCTGCCATACCAAGTTACCACAGACTTAATGGCCTGATTACCAAATTACCACAAACTTAGAGGCTAAAGAGCCTCTTGTTGAGGGTGAAAGAAGAGAGTAAAAGCTGGCTTAAAACTCAACATTCAAAAAACTAAGATCACAGCATCATTTCATATCAAATAGCATCATTTCATATTAAATAGAAGGGAAAAAAATGGAAACAGTGGGAGATTTTAATTTCTTCGACTCCAAAATCACTGAAGAAGGTGACTGCGGCCATGAAATTAAAAGATGCTTGCTCCTTGGAAGAAAAGCTATGACAAACCTAGATAGTGTATTAAAAAGAAGAGACATCACTTTGCCGACAAAGGTCTGAATAGTCAAAGCTGTGGTTTTTCCAGTAGTCATGTATAGATGTGAAAGTTGGACCATAAAAAAGGCTGAGCAATGAAGAGCTGATGCTTTCAAATTGTGGTGCTGGAGAAGACTCTTGAGAGTCCCGTGGACAGTAAGGAGATCAAACTAATCCATCCTAAAGGAAATCAACCCTGAATACTCATTAGAACAACTAATGCTGAAGCTGAAGCTCCAATACTTCAGCTATCTGATGTGAAGAGACGACTCATTGGAAAAAATTCTGATGCTGGGAGAGACTGAAAGTAAATGGAGAAGGGGGCAGCAGAGGAAAAGATGGCATCACCAACTCAGTGGACATGAATTTGCACAAACTCTGGAAGTTAGTGAAGGACAGGGAAGCCTGGAGTGCTGCAGTCCATGGGGTGCCAAAAAGTCAGACATGACTTAGCCACTGAGCAGCAACAACAGTGGCTTGAAACCAAAGAAATTTTCTCTCACAAGTCTGGAGACCAGAAGTCTATAACCAATCTGTTGGCAGGTCACACTTCCTCCAGAGGCTCTAGAGATAAATCCTTTTCTTGCCTCTCTGTTGCTTTGTGGCTCCATAACTCCAGTCTCTGCCTCCAACTTCACATGGTCTTCCCTTCTGTCGGTTTCTTCTTCTCTTCCTGTAGGGATATTTGCCCTTGGATCTAGGATACACTTTATTAACCCAGGTGGATCTCATTTTGAGATCCTTCCCTTAATTATTACAGACATATTTTTCAAAATAAGTTCACATTTACAGGTACCCTGGGGTTAGAATGTGAACATACATTTTTGGTACCCCAATTTAACCCACTATAACCTCTGATTATCAGTTTTAAAATTCTGTCCATTCAACACACATTTTGTTAAATGTCTATTTTGTGTCAGACCCCAAATGAAGTGAGGGTGCAAACATCACTATGATACAGCCACTGACCTTCTTCAGCCAGATAACACTATTTTAAAGATTTTTATTCTAGATCTCTCAGACTTGGAATAATATAAAATTGAAATTTTATTTAAAATAGAACAGAATTTAAACTCACATAAAATAATGTCCTGTCTACTCTGAAATCTCTTCATGTTAGTTTTTCCATGAGTTCTAATGAACACAGTTCATTGCTGTTAATTTTTCAGTTGCCATACCATTCATCATTTCAGATGTAATAGTTCATAGTAATCCCTTTCAAAAAATTCCATGATGTGAGACACTTTTAATTAGTTTCACCATATTTTATTTCACTACAAATCAGAGTTTGTGCAGGAGCATTAAACTCAGTGAGAGCCTATTTACCTCTGTGCCTTTGTGTCATTAAGGTGTCATCAGTATTTCTCTGACTGAATTTAGCAGTATTTTGTCTTCAGCTGGTTTCTCTGGCAAGCACAGCCTGCAAAAATGTAGATAGTATATTTGCAAAATAATCTCAGGGAATAGGAATATGGTATAGAAAGAGGACCCCAGGGCAGGAAAGAGAAACAAAACAGGAATATCAAGTAAGACACCACTATGTGGCAACTGGTGCTTGACCACATAAGACTTTTTTGAAGAATCTTATAAAATATATCACAGGGACAAAATAGGGACCATTTACCCACCCACTGGCTTCCATTACTCATTGGTTAAGAGTCCACATCCCCTCTCATCTGGTTGCACACGTGTAGATGCTGACCTGTTCCCTA
>NW_011494602.1:2144710-2149238 GCF_000754665.1 Bison bison bison | reverse complement strand
CTCCCTGTCCATCACCAACTCCCAGAGTTCACTCAGACTCATGTCCATCGAGTCAGTGATGCCATCCAGCCATCTCATCCTCTGTCGTCCCCTTCTTCTCCTGCCCCCAATCCTTCCCAGCATCAGAGTCTTTTCCAATGAGTCAACTCTTCACATGAGGTGGCCAAAGGACTGGAGTTTCAGCTTTAGCATCATTCTTTCCAAAGAAATCCCAGGGCTGATCTCCTTCAGAATGGACTGGCTGGATCTCCTTGCAGTCCAAGGGACTCTCAAGAGTCTTCTCCAACACACTGTAGCAATAGATGGAATAAAAGATAGGGCCAAAACGTTATGCAAATGAGCATGAGGGGTCCAGCATACTTTTACTTCCATACTGCCAAATGGGTTATCCTCAGCTTATGAGACTGTAGTTTTAGGAGCAATATGAATCACATCACTGGAATTTCACATCAAGAAACAAGGCCTCCAGATGGCTTCAGAGGTGAATTCTATCAAACATTTAGAGAAGAGCTAATGCCTATCCTCCTAAAACTCTTTCAAAAAATTGTAGAGGAAAGACCATTTCCAAACTCATTCTACAAGGCCACCATCACCCTGATACCAAAACCAGCAAAGGCAACACCAAAAAAGAAAACTACAGGCCAATATCACTGATGAACACAGATATAAAAGTCTTCAACAAAATTCTAGCAAACAGAGTTCAGCAACACATTGAAAAGCTCACACACCATGATCAAGTTGGGTTTATTCCCAAGATACAAGGGTTTTCAATACATGTAAATCAATCAATGTGATACACCATATCAACAAATTGAAAGATAAAAACCATATTATAATATCTATAGATGCAGAAAAAGCCTTTGACAAAATTCAGCACCCATTTATGTTAAAAACTCTTTAAAAAATGGTCATAGAAGGAACCTACCTCAACATAGTAAAGGCCATATATGATAAGCCCACAGCAAACATTATTCTCAATGGTGAAAAATTGATAGCATTCCCTCTAAGATCAGGAACAAGACAGGGGTGTTCACTCTCTACACTAATACTCAATATAGTTTTGGAAGTACTACTTTGGCAATCAGAGAAGAAAACAAAAAAAAGGAATCCAGATCAGAAAAAAAGAAGCAAAATTCTCATTGTTTGCAGATGACATTATAATGTATAGAAAACCCTAAAGATACTATCAGAAAATTACTAGAGCTAATTAGTGAATTTAGCAAATTGTGGGATACAAAATCAATACACAGAAATCACTTGCATGCCTATATACTAACAATGAAAAATCAGAAAGAGAAATTAAGGAATCAATCGCATTCACCATTGCAACAAAAAGAATAAAATATCTAGGAATAAACCTACCTAAGAAGACAAAAGAACTGTATAAAGAAAATTATAAGACATTGATGAAAGAAATCAAAGATGACATAAACAGATGGAGAGAGATTCCATGTTCCTGGGTAGGAAGAATCAATATTGTGAAAATGACTATACTACCAAACGCAATCTACAGATTCAATGTGATCCCTATCAAATTACCAATGGCATTTTTCACAGAACTAGAAAAAAAATTTTCACAGTTCATATGGAAATACAAAAGACCCTGAATAGCCAAAGCAGTCTTGAGAAAGAAGAATGGAGCTGGAGGAATCAACTTTCCTGACTTCAGACTGTACCACAAAGCTATAGTCATCAAGACAGTATGGTACTGGCATAAAAACAGAAATATAGACAAATGGAAGAAGGCAGAGAGCCCAGAGAAAAACCCACACACCTATGGGTATCTTATTTTTGACAAAGGAGGGAAGAATATACAATGGGGCAAAGACAGCCTCTTCAATAAGTGGTGCTGGGAAAACTGGACAGCTACATGTAAAAGAATGAAATGACAACACTTCTTAACACCATACACTTTAAAGATAAACTCAAAATGGATTAAAGGCCTAAATGTAAGACCAGAAACTGTAAAACTCTTAGAGGAAAACTTAGGCAGAACACTCAATGACATAAATCCAAGCCAGATCCTCTATGACCCACCTCCTACAGTAATGGAAATAAAAAACAAAAGTAAACAAGTGAGACCCAATTAAACTTAAAACCTTTTGCACAGGAAAGGAAACTCTATACCAGGTGAAAAGACAACCCTCAGAATGGGAGAAAATAATAGCAAATGAAACAACTGACAAGGAATTAATTTCCAAAATATACAAGCAGCTCAGACAACTCAATAGCAGAAAAACAAACAACCCAATCAAAAAGTGGGAAAAAGACCTAAACAGACATTTCTCCAAGAAGAATATAGATGGTTAACAAGCACATGAAAAAATGCTCAGTATCACTCATTATTAGAGAAATGCAAATCAAAACTACAATGAGATATCACCTCACACTGGTCAGAATGGCCATCATTAAAAAGTCTACAAACAGTAAATGCTGGGGAGGGTGTGGAGAAAAGGGAACCTTCTTTGGGTTCCAATTTTGTGGGAATGTAAATTGATACAGCCACTATGGAAGATGGTATGGAGATTCCTTAAAAAGCTAGAAATAAAACCACCATATGACCCACCAATCCCACTGCTAGGGATATATCCTGAGGAAACCAAAATTTAAAAAGACACACGTACCTCAGTGTTCATTGCAGCACTATTTACAATAGCTAGAACATGGAAGCAACCTAGATGTCCATCGACAGATGAATGGATAAAGAAGTAATGGTACATATACACAATGGAATATTACTCAGTCATGCAAAGGAATGCATTTGAGTCAGTTCTAATGAGGAGGATGAACCTAGAGCCTATTATGCAAAGTGAAGTAAGTCAGAAAGAGAAAGATAAATATCACATACTAACACATATATATGGAATCTAAAAAAGATGGTACCCATGAATTTATTTGCAGGGCCACAGTGGAGAAACAGACATAGAGAACAGACTTATGAACCCAGGAAAAGGGCAGGAGAGGGTGAGATGTATGGAGAGAGTAACATAGAAACTTACATTACCATATGTAAAATAGATAGCCAATGGGAATTTGCTGGATGACTCAGGGAACCCACACAGGGACTCTGTAACAACCGAGAGGGGTGGGGTGGGGAGGGAGATGGGAGGGAGGTTCAAGAGGAGGGGACATATGTATACCTGTGGCTGATTCATGTTGATATTTGGCAGAAAACAACAAAATTCTGTAAAGCAATTATCCTTCAGTTAAGTAAAATCAGATTAAATCCCCCAGAAAAGAAATCTTAATAACTAAATGTGCCATTTAGATTTGAAACTATTTTTTGAAGTATTACTTAAAGATTTTTAATATAGTAAATCTAATGTATGTTAAACCTTAAAAAAAAAAGAAAAGAAACCAGGCCTCTGATCTTGGAGAAGTGTGCCTTAATTTCCTCATTTGCATAAGAGGATAACAAAAGCCACACTTACCTCATGGATTTACTGTAGTGAAGCCAAGATGAGAAAATATACAGAAAGTGCTTAGCCCAGTGCTAAGGACTTTCTGACACTAATTTTCTGATACCAGCTGGGTGTCCAATAATCTAATTCCATTCTGATGTGAATTACCAGAAGCTAGCACATACCAGATGCGACTGGTGCACTTAGCATGGGCGGCTGCGACAGGTGCACTTAGCGCAGCCGAGAGGAGCTACCCCACGTCCGAGGTCAGGGGCAGAAGCCGGGAGGACCCCATGCCCGAGGATCCGCTGGATCATCGAAAAAGCAAGAGAGTTCCAGAAAAACATCTATTTCTGCTTTATTGACTATGCCAAAGCCTTTGTGTGGATCACAATAAAATGTGGAAAATTCTGAAAGAGATGGGCATACCAGACCACCTGATCTGCCTCTTGAGAAACCTGTATGCAGGTCAGGAAGCAACAGTTAGCACTGGATATGGAACAACAGACTGGTTCCAAATAGGAAAAGGAGTACGTCAAGGCTGTATATTGTCACCCTACTTATTTAACTTATATGCAGGCTGGAAAATCCCATGGACGGAGGGCCCTGGTGGGCTGCAGTCCATGGGGTCTCTAGGAGTCGGACACAACTGAGCGACTTCACTTTCACTTTTCACTTTCATGCATTGGAGAAGGAAATGGCAACCCACTCCAGTGTTCTTGCCTGGAGAATCCCAGGGACGGGGGAGCCTGGTGGGCTGCCGTCTATGGGGTCACATGGAGTCAGACATGACTGAGGCATCTTAGCAGCAGCAGCAGCAGCAGAGTGTATCATGAGAAATGCTGGGCTGGAAGAAGCACAAGCTGGAATCAAGATTGCCAGGAGAAATATCAATAACCTCAGATATGCAGATGACACCACCCTTATGGCAGAAGGTGAAGAGGAACTAAAAAGCCTCTTGATGAAGGTGAAAGAGGAGAGTGAAAAGGTTGGCTTAAAGCTCAACATTCAGAAAACGAAGATCATGGCATCTGGTCCCATCACTTCATGGCAAAAACATGGGGAAACAGTGGAAACAGTGTCAGACTTTATTTTTGGGGTCTCCAAAATCACTGCAGATGGTGACT
>NW_011494602.1:2140375-2144149 GCF_000754665.1 Bison bison bison | reverse complement strand
TTCACAGCTTCCTATGCCCGCTCAAGTTTGATAATTAACTGAAACAACTTGTAGAATTCATCAAAACAATATACTTACAATGATCATTTTATTAGGAAGTATACAAATGAATAGTCAGATGAAGAGACACATGGGATGCAAGGTCTGGCAGGTCCTGAGTGTAGGACCTAACGCCTGTGCAGTTAGGGTCCACTACGCTACCAGCACATTACATGTATAAACCCAAGCCTCACTGCTGAGCTTTTTAATTGAGGTTTTATTGAGTAGACCCGCTTGATTAAATCATTAGCCACATGATTAAACTCCATCTCCAGCTACTCTCCCCTCCTTTGTAGTTGGGGGATGGGGCTGAAAGTCTCAACCTTCCAATCAGGTGTTTGATTTTTCTGGTCACAAGCCCCCATCCTGAAGTTCTATAAAGCCCCCATCTTAAGTCATTTCATTAGCATAAACCCAGTGGAAAGCAGTGGAAAGCAGCTCATTATGAATAGCAAAAGATACTCCTATCATTGAGGAAATTCCAGTGGTTTTTGAAGCTCTGTACCAGGAACTAGAGACAAAAATCAAATATATTTTTAAAAATTATACTGCAGCATGATACATAAGAAGCTTTTGTTGAACATGGATGATAATTATTCCTAATTTCTGGAAGTTCTACCAGGTATCACCATCATCTATCATCACCACCCACACAACAACTTTGCTTCATTAACTTTTCAATTAAAAAGTAAATCTTTATATGTTGTTGCTGTTCAGTCATCCAGTCATGTCCAACTCTTTGTGACCCCATGGACTGCAGCACGCCAGGCCTCCCTGTCTGTACCCATCTCCTGAAGTTTGCCTAAGTTTATGTCCATTGCATCGGTGATACCATCCAGCCATCTCATCCTCTGATGCCCTCTTCTTCTGTCCTCAATATTTCCTAGCATCAGGGACTTTTCCAGTGAGTTGGCTGTTTGCATCAGGTGACCAAAATACTGGAGCTTCAGCTTCAGCATCAGTCTTTTCAATGAGTATTCAGGGTTGATTTCCTTTAAGATTCACTGGTTTGATCTCCTTGCTGTCCAAGGGACTCTCAGAAGTCTTCTCCAGCATCACAGTTCAAAGGAATCAATTCTTTGGTGCTCTACCTTCTTTACAGTCCAACTCTCACAATCCTCCATGACCACCGGGAAGACCATAGCCTTGACTATACAGATCTTTGTTGGCAGAGTAATGTCTCTGCTTTTCAACACCCTGTCTGGGTTTGTCATAGCTTTCCTGCCAAGAAGCAATCATCTTCTGATTTCATGGCTGCAGTCACCATCTGCAGTAATTTTAGAGCTCAAGAAGAGGAAATCTGTCAGTACTTTCACATTTTCCCCTTCTATTTGGCAAGAAGTAACAGGGTTGGTTGTCATAATCTTAGTTTTCTTTTAATATTTAGTTTTAAGCCAGCTGTTTCACTCTCCTCCACCCTAATCAAGAGGTTCTTTAGTTCCTTTTCTCTTTCTGCCATTAGAGTGGTATCATCTGCATATCTGACATTGTTGATGTTTCTCCCACCCATTTGATTCCAGCTTGTAATTCATCCAGCCCAGCATTTCTCATGATGTGCTCAGCATATAGGTTAAAAAAACAGGGTGACAACAGACACCTTCACAGATCACTACCTGGTCATGTATCACTAATATGTCCTGCATAACTCAATGAAACTATGAGCCATGCCATGTCAAGCGACCCAAGATGGATGGGTCAGAGTGGCAAGTTCTGACAAAACATGATCCACTGGAGGAGGGAATGGTAAACCACCCCAGTATACTTGCCATGAGAACCTCATGAACTGTATAAAAAGACAAAAAACTTTATGCATACATACATACACAGAGTAAAAGAGTTGGAAGTGGTTAAAGTACCAGCTCAATTTAATTTCCTTTGGCAAAATGTAGGAAATATATGTTTAAAACAAAAATACAAGCAATAATTCCTGAAAGACCTCCTAAATGAAGGCATTAGATGGAGTAGGGTGCTATTACCTAGAAGCATAATCAACAGTTCTTGTTCTCAAGGTTAAAATTCTAGGCAGGGAGAAGTGCCACTAGCTTGAAACTGAACATTATGAAGATAAATATGTGGTACAGAGAGCAAGCAAAGTAATATTGCAAAGCCATTCTTGAGCAAATTAATAAATGTATTCTACAAACAATACATGCCAGAGACAATCTATACAAATAAAGGAAGTGTTTATAGGCAATTTTCAATATCGGGATTGGTAGAATTTAAACCTTTGGAGGAACAGGAGAGGACCTTGAAAGATGTAGAAAGTGAAAGTGAAAGTTGCTCAGTCGTGTCCGACTCTTTGCAACCCCAGGGACTATACAGTCCATGGAATTCTCCAGGCCAGAATACTGGAGTGGGTAACTTTTCCCTTCTCCAGGGGATCTTCCCAACACAAGGATTGAACCCAGGTCTCCCACAGGTGGAGTCGTTACCAGCTGAGCCACAAGGGAACCCTGAAGGATGTAGAAGGGCAGGAGCAAAATCCAGGAGAAAAGAAAGACAAAATGCAGCCCTAAATTTTGTCTGAATAACTAGCTCACCCTTGCTAATGTTTTAGGTTTGAAATTAGCAACACAAATCTAACATTAGCAATGTGTCTAATGTTAGACACATTAGCAAAGGGTCTCATGTTTATTCATGGTCTTTTCACTATAAGGAGCCTGTGAGGATCTGTTGGGGAGTTTATTGTAGCAAAGGAGGGAAAGATATTGAGGTCAGTTGTAAAAATGGAATCTATGAAACCAGTGAATTCAGGACAATGTATTCAGGTCACCAAAACTTTGTGAAGAAACAAATATTATGAAGAGGGGAAAAGTGGGAATTTTTTATATTCTTGAAATCATGTAAGTGATCTGAGCCAGAAACATAGGCGGAATGTGACCCAGTAGGGCAGGGAGTTCCACCGAGCGTGAACACATACCCACTGGGGGCTGCCTCCGTGAGGACCTGGCTTCTCCCATCTGTTAATGAGAAAAAACATACCCAAGTGAAGTAAATAGTAATTAGAGGTGGACCTAGCAGTGGCCTCTAGGGCCACCTTGGCATTTAGATCACAAAGGATAAAGTCAAAATGAAAACACTCTTAAGTTACTTATAAAGGGATTAAACTGAACCTATTTGTGCAGGAGTTTCTAGGCCCAAAAGATATTTCTCTCCCTGGCCTTGGTCAGGGTCAGTGTATAACAAATCTAATGATGCTATATCCACATGGTCTGACTATTTTCCTATTGGCATTGCTACATGGAAGCAATCTTAAGCTGAAAAATGACAGCTGAGAATTCTGACTTAGGATCTATAATATTGTGATTTATATTAATAATAAGAAATATACATTTGGTGTTCTTTTCACTTTCCTGGTACAGAGCTCCTAAAAGACTTGTAGTTTAAGTGTGGAGAACCATAATGGTATCTTTTATTATGTTAATGAGGTGACTTTCAGAAAGCCCTAGGTTCCCTAAGAATGTGAGAGAGAGATGTGAGAATTGGACCGTAAAGAAGGCTGAGTGCCAAAGAATTGATGCTTCCTATTGTGTTGCTAGAGAAGACTCTTGAGAGTCTCTTGGACAGCAAGGATATCAAACCAGTAAATTCTAAATGAAATTAACCCTGAATATTCACTGGAAGGTCTGAGGATGAAGCTGAAACTTCAATACTTTGGCCACCTGATGCAAAGAGCTGACTCATTGGAAAAGGCCCTGTTGCTGGGAAAGACTGAGGGCAGGAGGAGGAGGGGAC
>NW_011494602.1:2139635-2139902 GCF_000754665.1 Bison bison bison | reverse complement strand
TCAGTCACTCAGTCATGTCCGACTCTTTGTGACCCCATGGACAGCAGCACGCCAGGCTTCCCTGTCCATCACCAACTCCCGGAGCTTACTCAAACGCATGTCCATAGTATTGGTGATGCCATCCAACCATCTCAATGTTGTCGTCCCCTTCTCCTCCCGCCTTCAATCTTTCCCAGCATCATGGTCTTTTCAGATGAGTCAGTTCTTTGCATCAGGTGGCCAAAGTATTGGAGTTTCAGCTTCAACATCAGTCTTTCCAATGAACAC
>NW_011494602.1:2138746-2139382 GCF_000754665.1 Bison bison bison | reverse complement strand
ATAGTAATGGCTATTATTTCATTTGACCTTTACAACCCCAAGAGAAGAATACGCTTTATTGTTTCTATGTTCTGCAGATGAGAAAACAGAGCTCCAGGAAGATTAAACAATTTTAATAGTGATAGCTCATCTAGAAACTAAAGCACACAGGTGCTCTGACTACAAAAATAAATGCTGTGAGCTTTCTATGCATTAATATTTTTCTGTCTAGTCCATGAATATTTTCCATGATACAGTTGTGGACTCTGTTTTCTGTATTTAGTATGTTTAGAACCTGAACAATAAGGCACAAATCACCTCTCAGGAAGCTCAATATGCTTTTCATTCTTTCTAACTCAGTGTTTCATTTTGCTTTGTTTCTTAAATAATTCATTACTCATTTATAACTTAATAAAATAAAATTCTTCTTCCTAAACAATTGGAAATCTGAAGCAATAATAATTTTTATGGACAGAGATTCTGCAAAGGCATATGAAATTGCTATGTGGGGAAATTTATAACGTTCTGGGAATCTGAAAAAATAAAAACAAAAGCCAATACAAACTGTATTGCCATAAATCATCAGTCAGTTCAGTCACTCAGTCATGTCCGACTCTTTGTGACCCCATGGACAGCAGCACGCCAGGCTTCCCTGTC
>NW_011494602.1:2137825-2138646 GCF_000754665.1 Bison bison bison | reverse complement strand
TTCCAATGAACACCCAGGACTGGTCTCCTTTAGGATGGACTGGTTGGATCTCCTTGCAGTCCAAGGGACTCGCAAGAGTCTTCTCCAACACAACAGTTCAAAAGCATCAATTCCTCGGCGCTCAGCTTTCTTTATAGTTCACATCCATACAACCACTTTTCCTTTTTGCATTTCTTTTTCTTGGGGATGGTCTTGATCACTGCCTCCTGTACAATATTAGGAACCTCTGTCCATAGTTCTTCAGGCACTCTAACAGATCTAATCCCTTGAATCTATTTCTCACTTCCACTGTATAATTGAAAGGGATTTGATTAAGTCATACTTGTATGGTCTAGTGGTTTTCCCTACTTTCTTCAATTTAAGTCTGAATTTGGCATTAAGGAGTTCATGATCTGAGCCACAGTCAGCTCCCGATCTTGTTTTTGCTGACTGTATAGAGCTTCTCCATCTTTGGCTGCAAAGAATATAATCAATCTGATTTCGGTATTGACCATCTGTTGATGTCCATGTGTAGTCTTCTCTTGTGTTGTTGGAAGAGGGTGTTTGCTATGGCCAGTGCGTTCTCTTGGCAAAATTCTGTTAGCCTTTGCCCTGCTTTGTTTTGTACTCTAAGTCCAAATTTTCCTGTTACTCCAGGTATCTCTCGATTTCCTACTTTTGCATTTCAGTCCCCTATAATGAAAAGGACATCTTTTTGGGTGTTAGTTCTAGAGGTCTTGTAGAACCATCCAACTTCATCTTTTCCGGCATTGCTGGTTGGGGCATAGACTTGGATTACTGTGATATTGAATGGTTTGCCTTGGAAATGAACAGAGATCATT
>NW_011494602.1:2132267-2137725 GCF_000754665.1 Bison bison bison | reverse complement strand
CTTTTTTGACTATGAGAGCTACTCCAGTTTTTCTAAGGGATTCTTGCCCACAGTTGTAGATATAATGGTCATCTGAGTCTTCTTTGTTAGAGCCACATCTGGTAAAAAAAAAAAGATACTAATAAATTAAATGGAAAATTTGCATTCGAGTATTATCTCTCTAGCTTCTAATCATAAACTGTTAGGTGGGACAATGGACCTTAGTTTTAGATTCAATAAAATGAGGATAATAATATTTACCCTTTGAAATATTGCTAAAGTTATGTCAAATGTGACATCATGATCTCCATTGGGTTACCATTATCAAAACCAGAGACCCAGAGAAGAAAGGGAGAAAGGTGCAGAGTACTTACTTAAAGAGATAATGACTGAAAATTTTCCAAGTCTGGGGAGAAATTTGGAAATCCAAGTTCATGAAGCACAAAGTTTCCCTCTAAAATTTCAACCTGAAAGATATTATCCAAGACATAGCATAATAAAACTGTTCAAAGAAAGAGAGAATTTCAAAAACAGCAAGAGAAAAAAAATGTCATATACAGAGAACCACTATGTCAGCAGATTTCTCAGCAGGCAAATTATAGTCCAGGAAACATGGTAATATATTCAAAATGTAGAAAGAAAAAAACTGCTATCCAGAATACTTTACTTGGCAAAGCTGTCCTTCAGAAATGGAGTGGCAATAAAGACTTTCCCAAACAAGCAAAAGCTGAGGAAGTTCATCATGACTAGACTTGCCTTTAAGAATGCTGAAAGGAGCTTTTCAAGATGAAAAAAAGGATTCTAATTAGTAACACTAAAACATATGAAAATATAAAACACCTGTAAGGATAAGTATTAATATATGGTCAAATATAGAAAACTATAATACTGTATTATGTTGGTGTGCTAAGAACTTAACTCTAATATAAAGCCTGCTGCTGCCGTTGCTAAGTCACTTCAGTCATGTCCGACTCTGTGTGACCCCATAGATGGCAGCCCACCAGGCTCCTCTGTCTCTGGGATTCTCCAGGCAAGAACACTGGAGTGGGTTGCCATTGCCTTCTCCAAATATAAAATCTAATGGAAAAAATTATAAAAATAACTTGTAGCTACAATGTGTCAATGAATATACAATATAGAAAGAGGTAAATTGTGACATTCAAAACAAAATGTGTGTGTGGTTAAGTAAAAGGGTAGAATTTTTGTATGCAATTGAAGTTCAGTTGTTATTAGAGTAGAATAGACTATTATGACTATGTGCTCAGTCACTCAGTCTTTGTGACCGCATGGACTGTATGACACCAGGTTCTCTGTCCATGGAGCTTTCCAGGTAAGAACACTGGAGTAGGTTGCCATTCCTACTCCAAGGGATCTTTATGACTGAGGGATTGAACCTGTGTCTCCTGCTTCTCTTGCATTGGCAGATGGATTCTTTACCAGTGCCACCTGGAGTGTTTTATATAAATCTTATGGTGAAAATGAAGCGAAAATCTACAGTAGGTACACAAAAGATAAAAGGAAGGGAATAAAAAACTACCAGTATGGAAAATCATCAGTTACCAAAGGAAGACATCAAGGGAATAAAGGAACAAGAAAACTACAGAACAACCAGAAAACAATTCAGAAAAATCATACTATAAGTCCTTACCTATTAATAATTATTTAAGTGTAAAAGGATTAAATGATCCAATCAGAAAGTATACAGTAGCTGAATGGATTAAAACAAAAAAACAATGCCCAAATATATATTGCTTACAAAGACTCACTTCAGTTTTAAGGACACATGTAAGTTCAAGGTGGAGGAATTGAAAGAGATTTTCCAAGAAATTGGAAGTCAAAAAAGAATAGGAGGTAACTATATTCATATTAAACAAAATAGATTTAAAAAAGTAACAAGAAACAAAGAAGGTTGTTATATGATGATAAAGAGGTCAGTTCATCAAGAGAACACAACAATTTAAAATATATATGTGAGATTCCCTGGTGGCTAAGTGGTGAAGAATCCATCTCCAATGCAGAAGACATGGGTTCCGTCCCTGGGTTAGGAAGATCCCCTGAAGAAGAAAATGGCATCCCACTCCAGTATTCTCGCCTGGAGAGTCCTATGGATGGAGGAGCCTGGTGGGTCCTTCGGGTCGCAAAAGAGTCAGACACAACTTAGCAACTAAACAACACTGGCAAATATACATAACAACAAATATATTCACCCAACATCAGAGGACATAAGTTTACACAAATAGTAACAGATCTGAAGGGAGAAATAGACAGCAATCAATAATAGTAGGGGACTTCAATAGCCTGCTTTCAACAATGGATAGATCGTTCAGACAGAAAATCAGTAAGGAAGCATTGAACCTGACCTGTACTTTAGACCATATGAACCTAAAAGGCAGACACAGAACATTTCATCCTACAGCAACAGACTATACATTCATCTGAAGTACACATAGAACATTCTCCAGGGCCGATCGTGTCACAAAGCAAGTCTTAGGAAATTTATGAAGACTGAAATATACCAAGTATCTTTTCTGACCAAAATATTGTAACACTAGAAACAATGACAGGAGATCAATTGAAGAATTCACATATATGTGGGAATTATACAACTCCTGAACAAAACGTTAATCAAAGAAGAAATCAAAGGGAAATAAAAAATATCTTGAAACAAATAAAAATGGCAGCACAACATACCCAAACTTACAAGATGCAGTAAAAACAATTCTAAGAGACAAGTTTATGAATAATCACTTGGAAAAAAATGAAATCTGACCTCTGTCTTATACCACTCATAAAAATTAGCTCCAAATGGATTAAAGGCTTAAATTTAAAATGTGAACTAAAAAACTATTAGAAGAAAATATGGGAAAACCTCCTTGACATTGGTTTTTGTGATGGTATTTTAGATATGACACCAAAAGCACAAGCAACAAAATCAGAAACAAGTGTAACTCTATCAGACTGACAGCTTTTTTACAGCAAAAGAAACAACCAACAAAATGAGAAGGCAGTCTAGGGAATTGGGGGAAATATTTGCAAACTATCTGATGAGGGGTTAATATTCAAAATGTATAAGGAACTCATATGACTCAATAGCAAGAAACATAAACAAATAAGCTAAATAATATAATTTAATCCAGTTCAGAGAACCTGAATAGACATTTTTCATACAGAGAGATTGTAGAATGATCATTGCCAGCGGCTCAGGGATGGAGAAAATGGGGAAATGTTGGACAAAGAGTACAAACTTTTAGTTTTCAGATGAATAAATAGTAGGGATCTAATGTACAGCATAGTGACTACAGTTAGTAATACCATATTATATATTTGAAAGTTGCTATGGGGGTAAATCTTAAATGTTTTTAACATACACACAAAGATAAGCATGTGAACTTACGGAGGTATTTACTAACTTTATGATGGTAAAGGTATTATTTCACAATATATATGTTTGTGAAATCATTACATTGTATATTTAAACTTATATAATGTATATGTCAATTACATCTTCATAAAATAAGTACTGCTATTTTGACCTTGTGTTACCTCAGTCTATAACTAATTTGTAAAAGATCAGGAGCAGTGGTCTTGAGGTCCTATGCATTGACTCAACAGAAAAAGATTATTTGGGGGAAACATGATGACAACTTTGAGATAACCTGTCTATTCATACTAGAAAAATAACCCAATTGTTTTAGGTTCAAAGTCCAGCCACTCTGTTGCTATAGTGCGTAAAGCTCTATACTTTGCTTGGTGTTATTTCTTGCTGCCTCTGAAATATATTGCAAGCAATCTTTTAATTAACTTCAGTGTTGTTAGTTCTGCCTAATTATTCTCTAGAGGCAAACCAGAAAATACATACATGAAAATAAAGCTTGGTATTACAGTGAAAACAGGTTGGTAGTGGGTAGTGAAAATGACTGAAGAGTAAGTAGGTGATATTTCTGCAGTCTATATGTAGAATAAAAATCTCTACAGCCATGAACATTTCTAAATTGACACCTCTGGTTATAAAAATTATAATAATAGCTTCATAGAGTTTTATACAAACAATATAATTAATATATTTTTGTATTTCAGTTTCTGCTGATACCTTAGTCCTGATTTTTACAGAGCCCTTCCCCTTGCACGGAGAAGGCAATGGCACCCCACTCCAGTACTCTTGCCTGGAAAATCCCATGGATGGAGGAGCCTGCTGGCTGCAGTCCATGGGGTCGCTGAGGGTCGGACACGACTGAGAGACTTCACTTTCACTTTCCCCTTGCAAGTTTCTAATTTTAATTCATTAAGTAGATTGTACATTTTCTATGAAAAGACCATCACATAGTACATTCAGTTGCCAGGATTTAAAAACTCAAGCTAATACAAACAAACCAAAAACCACAAGCCAAAAACCATTTTTTAAATAAGCGTTAATAGAGACTTTTTGTGTGTTTATTCTCTATTCTCTAATCACTTAATATTGGACCCGCAACACAGATACAATGCAAAGAAGGATGGTCAGATTTTTTGAAATTAATCTTAGGATTGCTTATTATGGCAAAAATGGAAGATAGAGTAAATGGAAGTTTCTGTTCCCTGCTACTTCTAGATTTCTATTTTGTAGAAAGAATATCTTTTAGTAAAGTACAGGAAAGTGGTTGCTTTTTCTTCCTTGTGACAAATGAAGTTGAATAAATACATATATATTTTTTCCATAACACCTTTTGTGTTCAAAGGTTAAGCAGGCTTCTAGAGGGACAAAATGATGCTATTAAATAAAATGCAAATCTTTAAAGAGCATCTGTATTATATGAAAGTGAAAGTCACTCGGTTGAGTCCAACTCTTTGTGATCCCATGGACAGTCCATGGAATTCTCCAGGCCAGGATACTGGAGTGGGTAGCCTTTCCCTTCTCCAGGGGATCTTCCTGACCCAGGAATCCAACTGAGGTCTCCTGTGTTGCAGGCAGATTCTTCACCAACTGAGCTATGAGTTAAGCTCTCTGTATTATATATCTTAGTTCAAAACCATCCAATGCTTATTAGATCAATTCTGCAACCTCACATGCACTTAGGCACTTAGAGGATTTCTACTTTAAATATTCTCACACTTTTCAGAATTTTTCAGCATCTTAGCAGCAGCTCAGAGGCTGCCAAGTGTGCTAAGGACGGACTTAACATAGACTGATGCTGAAGCCCAGGTTATGTCCTACTCACTGTAATCCATGGGGTCACAAAGCGTCGGACACGACTGAGCGACTTTCACTTTCAAGTTCAAGGGGACAAAGTTCTAATCTCAGCTAATCATTCATGAAATAAAGAACAGGGAATGGTTGACAGCTAGAATATATAAAGAACTCATACAAACTTCCCTGGAGTCCAGTGGTTTAGACTCTGCACTCCCAATGCAGAGAGGACAGGTTTGACCCTCAGTTGGGGAACTAAGGTCCTGCATGCTACACAGTATGGCTAAAAAAAAAAAAAAAAAAAAAAAATCAAAA
>NW_011494602.1:2131565-2132167 GCF_000754665.1 Bison bison bison | reverse complement strand
AAAAAAAAAAAAAAATAGAACTCATACAACTCAGCAGCAGATCTGACAAAAATTGGCAGATGATCTGAATATACATATTCTTGAAAGTTGCTGAGAGGGTGAAATGAAATAAGTAGATGATATAATGCAGATGTTAGTGACACTTTGGTGGTGATCATTTTATAGTATAAAAATGTACAAATCAACACATTGTATCCCTTAATTACACAGTGTCATATGTCCTTTATGTCTCAACAAAACTGGCATAAATAATTAGAATAGAATAGGATAGGAATATTGCTCCTAGCACCCTTACATGATCTTCAGTTCAGTTCAGTTCAGTCATGTCCGACTCTTTGCAACCCCATGAATCACATCACGTCAGGCCTCCCTGTCCATCACCAACTCCGGGAGTTCATCAGACTCATGCCCATCAAGTTGGTGATGCCATCCAGCCATCTCATCCTCTGTCGTCCCCTTTTCCTCCTGCCCCCAATCCCTCCCAGCATCAGAGTCTTTTCCAATGAGTCAACTCTTCGCATGAGGTGGCCAAAGTACTGGAGTTTCAGCTTTAGCATCATTCCTTCCAAAGTAATCCCAGGGCTGATCTCCTTCAGAATGGA
>NW_011494602.1:2119632-2131465 GCF_000754665.1 Bison bison bison | reverse complement strand
GGCACTCAGCTTTCTTCACAGTCCAGCTCTCACATCCATACATGATCACTGGAAAAACCATAGCCTTGACTAGACAGACCTTTGTTGGCAAAGTAGTATCTCTGCTTTTGAATATGCTATCTAGGTTGGTCATAACTTTCCTTCCAAGGAGTAAGCGTCTTTTAATTTCATGGCTGCAGTCACCATCTGCAGTGATTTTGGAGCCTAGAAAAATAAAGTCTGACACTGTTTCCACTGTTTCCCCATCTATTTGCCATGAAGTGATGGGACTGAATGCCATGATCTTCGTTTTCTGAATGTTGAGCTTTAAGCCAACTTTTTCACTCTCCACTTTCACTTTCATCAAGAGACTTTTTAGTTCCTCTTCAATTTCTGCCATAAGGGTGGTGTCATCTGCATATCTGAGGTTATTGATATTTCTCCTGGCAATCTTGATTCCAGCTTGTGCTTCTTCCAGCCCAGCATTTCTCATGATGTACTCTGCATATAAGTTAAATAATCAGGGTGACAATATACAGCCTTGACGTACTCCTTTTCCTATTTGGAACCAGTCTGTTGTTCCCTATCCAGTTCTAACTGTTGCTCAAGAGGCAGGTCAGGTGGTCTGGTATTCCCATCTCTTTCAGAATTTAAGAAGGGCTAATTCAGATAAAGTGTCTAAATCAAGCACTTCTCAAACTCTAACATGTATTAGAATCCCTTGGACCTCTTGTTAAAAGGAAGGTTCCTGCTCATATCTGGGTGGGACCTGAGCATCTCTTTTCCTAGCAAGCTCCCAGATGATGTCCATGCCATGATCCACTTTGGGGAACAAGAGTCTAAAGCCTAGATCACACTCCTTGACACACAGTCAGCACTTAACGAATAGGTGTTATCTTATTCGCTTATATACCCATGCATAAAATGAGGCCACGACTACATGAAACATGACATGAAACGTTTTATAAGTTATGTGCAGAGTCTACATATTCTTTGCCTTATGAATGTACATAAATGTGGCCACAAAATAATGGGACATAGAAACTGCATGTGATAATCACCCTGGTACCTTGACAGTCTCAAGTTAGGGTCAATGTTAGATTTTGCTAGAATTGAGTACACTTTCTCATTTAACTTTCCAACTTCTCATTGATTAACTTTTAAGACTGAATATTGCTCCTCAAATTATAAGTCCCTTAAACTGCTCTCTAAAAGTTCAGAAATGGTTAAATCAGTACACCTGTTTTGGCTGACAAAAGCTAGTCATTGAAGAATATGGAAGGCTGCAGCATGCTGTGATGCTAATGAAACAGTGAGTGAGGGACTTTTCATTTGAAACCTGGAATTACTTTATTTTTTTTTTTAATTGAAGCACAGTTGATTTACAATATTGTGCCAATCTCTGTCCAGCAAAGTGACTCTGTTTACACATACATATTTTTTAATATTCGTTTCCCTGATGGTTTACCAGAGGACATTCAATATAGTTCCCTGTGCTATACATTAGGACCTTGTTCATCCATTTTAAATACAATGGTTTGCTCTACCAACCCCAAACTCCCAGCCCACCCCTCGCCCTACCCTCTTTCCCCTTGGCAACCACGTCTGTTCTCTATGAGTCTGCTTCTGTTTTGTAGATAGGTTTTTTTGCACCATATTTTTGATTTCACATGAAAGTGATACCATATGATGTCTGCCTTTCTCTTTCTTACTTACTTGACTTTGCATGATAATCTCTAGTTGCACTTATGTTGCTGCAAATGGCATTATTTCATTCTTTTTAATGCCTGAGTAGTATTTCATTATATATATCTACTACATCTTCTTTATTTATTCATCTGTTGATGGACATTTAAATTGTTTCCATGTTTGGCTATTGTGAACAGCGCTGCTGTGAACATAGGGGTGCATGTATCTTTTTGAATTATAGCTTTGTCTGTGTGTTTTCCAAAGTTGGATTGCTAGATCATATGGTAATTCTATTTTCAGTTTCCCGAAGAACTGGCATACTGTTTTCCACATTAGCTGTGCCCACTTATATTTCCACCAACAGTGTAGGAGGGCTCCCTTTACTTCAAACCCTCTTTAGCATTTGCTACTTGTAGACTTTTTAATCATGGCCATTCCAACAGTTGTGAGGTGGTACCTCATTGTAGTTTTGCTTTGCATTTCTCCAGTAATTAGTGATGTTGAGCCTACTGACCATCTGTATGTGCCTACTGACCATCTGTATGTCTTCTCTGGAGAAATATCTATTAAAGTCTTTGGCCCATTTTTCAGTTGGGTTATTTTTTTGTTGTTTTTGAGTGGTATGAGTTGTTTATGTATTTTGGAGATTAAATCCTTGTCTGCAGTATCATTTGCAAATATTTTCTCACATTTTGTAAATTGTCTTTTGTATGTGTGTGTGTGTGGTTTCCTTTGCCATGCAGAAAGCTTTAAGTTTGGTTAGGTTCCATTTGTTTATATTTGTTTTTATTGCTATTACCTTGGGAAATTGACCATGGTATATCTCTGATATACCATTTATGTCAGAGAATGTTTTGCCTATGCTCTCTTTTAGGAGTTTTATTATGGCTTATCTTTAAGCCATTTTGAGTTTATTTTTGTGTGTGACATGAAGGTGTATTCTAACTTCATTGATTTAGTGCATCTGTCCAACTTTCACAGCACTTATTTGCTGAAGAGGGTATCTATTTTATATTCATGCCTCTTTTGTTGAAGATTAATTGACCATAGGTGCGTGGGCTTATTTCTGGGCTTTATATTCTGTTCCATTGATCCATATGCCTTAAACAAAAAAATACTGTTTTGATTATTGTAGCTTTGTGATATAGTCCACAATCTGGGAGAGTTATGCCTCCTGCCTTTTTATTCCCCGCCCCCCAGGATTGCTCTAGCAGATCTTGGTGGGGGTGGGGGAGGGTTATGGTTCCAAATAATTTTTTGGATTATTTGTTCTAGTTCTGTGAAAAACATCATGGGTAATTTGATAAGGATTGCCTTAAATCTGTAGATTGCTTTGGGTAGTATTATCATTTGAACAATGTTAATTCTTTCAATTCTGGAGCACGGGATATCTTTCCATGGATCTATATCCTCTTTTATTTCCTTTATTAATGTTTTATAGTTCTCAGTATGTAAGTCTTTTACCTCCTTGGTCAAATTTATTCCTAAGTATTTTATTTTCTTCGTATAATTTTAAAAGGTTTTTTTGTTTTGTTTTGTTTTACATTCCCTTTCTGATATTGTATTGTTAGTGTAAAGGAATGCAACCTTTGGGGTTACTTTAAACCATGAGATTATTTTAAGACATAAGGAAAGTCTTGAAGTTTAATTTTGAGTATCCTTACAGATGGAATACAGAGGGACAACTTCAAACACTGAACTGAAAAATATTACCATACATGGAAATCTATTTCAAAATCACCATGGAATACCCATGTACTGCTGGTGTGAGCATTTTGGAAAACCCATTGGCAGCGTCTGCTAAAGCTGAAGGTCTGCATGCCATATGACCCACTTATGGAATCCCACTTGTAGGCACACAACACGAAAGTATATGCATGCTTACTGAGGGACATGCACGAGAGAGCTTAAAGCAGTACTAGTCACTGTAACCCAGAGCAATCCCAAACCAAAGGGCCATGAATGGTAGCAGCCTATCATACAACGGAAACCACACAGCAGTGCAACTAGTGGAACTACAGCTGTGGCAACAATGTGGATGAATCTCAAAAATATGTTGAGCAAAAGAAATAAAATTAAAAACAATGAAATTAAATACAGACATGGAAAACCAGCTTATAGTTACCAAGAGGGGAATCAGGGAGGATAAATTAGGAGTTTGGGATTAACATATGCACACTACTATATATAAAATAGGTAACCAATAAGGACCTATTGTATAGCAAGAGAAATTATACTCAATATTTTGTAATAACCTAAAAGGGAAAAGAATCTGAAAAAGAATATTATATATCTATAACTGAATCACATTGCTGTATACCTGAGACTAACATATCATTGTAAATCAAATGTATTCAAAAAAAATAAAACTTAAAAAAAAAGTGAAATTAAAACCAAACAAAGTTAACCTATAGTCTTAATTTTGGATGGTGCCACCGCTTGGGGTGGGGACCATAGGAAAGACTGCTGGAGTGCTGGTCATGGTCTATTTCTTAGTCTGGACACTGGCTACAGAGCATGTAAGCTTTGTGATAAGCTGTCTATCTGCTTGCTTGTAATTTGTGCAGTTTACTGTATGTATGCTATGTATTGATAAAATTTACATTACAAAACCCCCTGAGACTGTCTTAAAAGTGATTAATACTTTTGAAGTGCTTGGTTATTCTAGTCAGTAAAGTATTTGAGAAAGAATAGATGATTTGTTTATGAATGTTTAATCTGTCTTTGATCTGACACATCTTAGCTCAGATCCATTCTTTAAAAGATGATGTCAAAAGAAAAATCTTCAGAAATACACTTAGAAAAAAAAGTAGCATGTTTCTTAAAGGAGGGCTACAGCTTCCCAATTTCTATTTTCTTTTCATTAACCTGTGAGGTTCCTTGAGCAAAAGCCAATTAAACAATCACAGACTCAAGGGACCCCTTCCTTCTTCTGGCCGAGAAAGTCAGTGAGCAGAACTTGGGAGGCAAAAATCGGAAGATCTGAAAAGGATTCCTGAGTTTTCTCAAAAGCTGCAAGAACAATGGATCTGTCCTGAACCACCCACCATTAACCACACTGAAGTAGATGAACTTTAAAAAGAAAGAAACAAACGCTGTAAACTTCTTGGGGAATGAATCATCATTGAAAATTATTAGCCCACATGCAAGATGCCATTTCTAGGTGCTCCCAAAGCTTTTTAATATTCCCCTCATTTCATCTCTCCCTAAAACCCATCTCTCAATCCAAATAAGTCTCTTCTTTTATTGCAAGATCTCCTGGTTGGGTCTCTAAGGTTGGTCCCTGAGGAATCATACAATTTTCATTACAAATCCAGCTTGTTTGTGGGAAGAAATCTGTTAAATGAGCTTTTCCAGTGTATACCACTGTTCCTGTTCATTTGTTTCCCTTCAGCTTTTCCCAGCTGAAATTCACTTTTAAAGCTTTTTTTTTTTAAACAGCAGCTTGCAGTCTACAATCTCTTATTCATAGTGCCCAAATAGGAAAAGCTCTGAAAACTAAGTTTCCTTTAAATTTAATGACAAAATCAGAACTCACATAAAACTGTTTATAGTGTCTATTTATCTCTCTTACTGTGAATTTTTATGTTTCCTTGCAGAGATTTAAATGTGTTTATTACAGGATGCTGCTTTGGACCTCCCTGGAGATGTAATACAATATGCCAGGTATGCACTGCATTAACTTTCTACACTTCCCGAATTTCCAGTTCCAAAGCACATCTGGGATTGTGGAGCTGTAAACAAGAATTCCTCTCCAGGAGTGGAAATGAACTTATTCAGCTACTAGAGAGATTTAGGTTAAATTTAAACAGCAGTCTTATGGCCAGAAGAGTGTTTCAAATGGATATTTTCTCCCAAAAGCCTGTATAGAGAGATCAGAACCAATATTTAACTTGGAATTCAAGCTTAAAAGTTAATTCCAGGCTGACTACAGGACTCTGAACCCTACGTATCAGGTCTTTTTCCTACTGGTGAGATAAGGAGGTAGATACAGGATGCAACTCAACACGTTTGGGGTGAGTCACATAATTAGGAAGAATGGAGGATAAAATATGAATGTTATTGCAAACGTTTGATGTGCCTATTTTTAATGTCTGAAGCAGGTGATAAAACTCAGTTCCCTGAATCCATTTTGTGGATTCCTCAATTGAGAGGGTTATTAGAGTGATGATCTTGGTGGAACCTACTTGCCTCCCACTTAAAAGTCTCCTCTGTGTGATAATAAAAAGATTGTGAGACTTTGCAAACTAAAAAACCTCTGTATTTCATTTGCTTGAACTTCCATTACCATAAATGTCAAGCTTAGCTGCACAAGCCATGTTGCATAGAGGAGGTATGGTAATTTAACCAAACTGTAGATAGCTGGTTCTCTAGTTTGGTGCATCCTTTAGAAAGAGATTAATGCTTGTAGCCCACACTCAGAAATTCACATTTGTCTGGAGGGCTTCTTGAATATCAGAAGTTTAAAGTTTAAAGTTACGAGGTGATTTGACCACATAGCCAGACCTGGGACTCCTGCTTCAAAGAAGCCTCTTAAAAAATTCGAAGATATACCATCTCCCAAGATGTTTGGGGGATATGCCTTTATAATGACATTGATAAAGCTATTATAAGGGACATTATATCAGCTAGTTATCACTGTGTAACAAAACCAGGGGTAAGGGCTAGACAGAAGGTAGAAGAGTTTTTGCAGTAGTTATGGAGAAGGAAATGGCAACCCACTCCAGTATTCTTGCCTGGAGAATCCCATGGACAAAGGAGCCTGGCGGGCTACAGTCCACGGGACCGCAAAGGGTTGGCCATGACTGAGAGACTTCACACACACACACACAGACACACACACACACGCACACACAAATGCCAACCAAGGATTAAAAAGGAACAATGTAGACAGAACAAAAGAATGGGATGAAATGGACATCTGCTTACCAAGCAGAAGAGTTAAGAAGAAGTGACAAGATTACACAGAAGAACTATACAAAAAAGATTTTAATGACATGAATAACCACCATGATGTGGTCACTCACCTAGAGCCAGACTGCCTGGAGTGTTTGTTGCCTCAAAGAGCATTTCTAGGAACAAAGCTAGTAGAGGTGATAGAATTCCAGTTGAGCTATTTCAAATCCTAAAAAATAATGCTGTTAGAGTGCTGAGCTCAATATGTCAGCAAATTTGGAAAACTCAGTCATGGCCACATGGCTGGAAAAGGCCAATTTTTATTCCAATCCCAAAGAAAGGCAATGCCAAAGAATGTTCAAACTACTGTACAATTGTGCTCATTTCATATGTTAACAAAGTAATACTCGAAATCTTTCAAACTAGGCATTAGCAGTATGTGAATCAAGAACTTTCAGGTGTACAAGCTGGATTTAGAAAAGGCAGAGTAGTAAGAGATCAAATTTCCAGCATCCGCTGGATCATAGAAAAAGCATGGGAATTCCAGAAAAACATCTACGTCTACTTCATTGACTATCCCAAAACTTCTGATTCTGTGGATCACAACAAACTGGAAAATTCTTAAAGAGGTGGAAATACCAGACCACCTTACCTGTCTCCTGAGAAATTTGTATGCAGGTCAAGAAGCAACTGGATATGGAATGACGGACTGGTTCCAAATTGGAGAAGGAGTACCTCAAGGCTGTATATTGTCACCCAGTTTATTTAACTTATATGCAGAGTACATCATGCAAAATGCCCAGCTGGATGAATCATAAGCTGGAATCATGATTGCTGGGAGAAATATCAACAACCTCAAATATGCAGATGATACCAATCTAGTGGCAGAAAGCTAAGAGGAACTAAAGAGCCTTTTGATGAGAGTGAAAAAAACTGACTTAAAACTCAACATTCAAAAACTCTAAGATCACAGCATCCAGTCACATCACTTCATGGCAAACAGAAGGGGGAAAAGTGGAAACAGTGATAGACTTTATTTTCTTGGGTTTCAAAATCACTGCAGATGGTGACTGCAGCCATGAAATTAAGACATGCTTGCTCCTTGGAAGGAAAGCTATCACAAACCTAGACAGCATATTAAGAAGCAGACATCACTTTGTTGACAAAAGTGTGTACAGTCAAAGCTATGGTTTTGCTGGTAGTCATGTATG
The DNA here is from genome assembly GCF_000754665.1 of Bison bison bison. Taxonomy (NCBI): domain Eukaryota; kingdom Metazoa; phylum Chordata; class Mammalia; order Artiodactyla; family Bovidae; genus Bison; species Bison bison. The sequence continues at coordinate 2,123,690 of NW_011494602.1, read as the reverse complement.
GATATGAGAGTTGGACCATAAAGAAGGCTGAGCACTGAAGAATTGATGTTTTTGAACTGTGGTGTTGGAGAAGACTCTTGAGAGTCCCTTGGACTGCAAGGAGATCAAAGCAGTCATTCTTAAAGGAAATCAGTCCTGAATATTCATTGGAAGGACTGATGCTGAAGCTGAAGCCCCAGTACTTTGGCCACCTGATGTGAAGAACTGACTCATTGGAAAAAGCCCTGATGCTGGGAAAGATTGAAGGCAAAAGAAGGGAATGACAGAGGACGAGATGTTTGGATGGCATCACTGACTCAATGGACGTGAGTTTGAGCAAACTCCAGGAATAGTGAAGGACAGAGAAGCGGGCGTCCATGAAGTTACCGAGTTGGACATAACCTAGAAACCGAACACCACCACTACTGGTTGAATTGAGTTTAGCTGTCAGTCTGAGCACAGGGACCACTCAAAGCCACTGGTCTTTCATCACTCTCAGCTGCTTAGACATGATGAAGCACAGGGTTCATTTTGGTATATTTTAAAACTAAAACTCTAAAAGAGTGGGGCTCAGGCTTTAATGTGCACACAAATCCCTTGGGCATCTTGTTGAGATGCAGATTCTAATTCCCTAGGCTTGAGATGATTCTGAGATCCTATCAGTGGCCAGGAGACTGTTTTTCAAGGCCTGAGTTTTTCAAACTTCACTGTGCATTGGAATCACCTGGAGGGATTGTTAAACACAAGCCCACCCTCACATCCTGATTCTGTAAGTCTAGGGTGGACCTGCAGAGAAGGCAATGGCAGCCCACTCCAGTACTCTTGTCTGGAAAATCCCATGGATGGCAGAGCCTGGTAGGCTGCAGTCCATGGGGCACGAAGAGTTGGACACGACTAAGCGACTTCACTTTGACTTTTCACTTTCATGCATTGGAGAAGGAAATGGCAACCCACTCCAGTGTTCTTGCCTGCAGAATCCCAGGGACGGGGGAGCCTGGTGGGCTGCCATCTGTGGGGTCGCGCAGAGTCGGACACGACTGAAGTGACTTAGCAGCAGCAGCAGCAGCAGGGTGGACCTGAAATCCTGAACATTCCTGCCAGGTGATGCTGCTAATTCAGGACCACACTTTAAGTTTTAAAAAAAATCAGTTAAATAAAACAGTTACTCTTTTGGATTTATTGTTAATATCTGAATATTTGCTTTCAAATTGAAATAAGCATCTAGATAAAATATTGAATAAAAATTTCCTTGTGAGCTTTATGTGCTAAAATTCAATCATTCAGCTGAAATTTGTATTTATTACTGAAAGAGTAAAATACTATTATAATGAACAACTGTGAAAGGTTTTTACAATTTTAGGTAAAAAATTAATTATTAAAAACTTTTAAATAGTTAAATCAATAAAGAAATAAATCAGCCTAATAGGAATATTAAGCATGAATGCTGGGTAACTTTAGGAAGAATAAATTATTCTTCTTGAGGCAATAAATGTTTGCACAATTTTAAATGAGAATAGAAGGCTGAATAATTGAGATTATCTACAAATCATGTTTATAGAGTTTGCATAATTATTAGATTTGTATCATTTATGAGATTGAACAAAATATCTTCAAAAACTATATTTCCATTTTGCTATTTAATTCCATTTGGGCTGTGAGTTTTTAAAGAAAATAACCTGTCCTAGAAGTTCATTTTAAGTTGACAATATTTGGCTTCAGCCTATTATTTATTTTAACACTAGGCTATTTGGCATTCAGCCAAATTGAGGATTTGGTACACTTCCAACATGACTCAAGAGCTGGATTAAGGGAGCTCCCAAGATACTGGGTCAGGCACTGTCCCGAGGGTTTCTGCTCCTGATGAACTGGAGCATCTCACATCTCCCTAGCCAGCTCCCCTCACTGAGGATCTTTGGGAAGTCAAAGCCAGTCCATTGAACTCCTTTATTTCAAGGATCAAGTGAGATTAGGGTTGCCAGATTAAATACAGGATGCCCAGTTAAATCTGAATTTCTGATAAATTATTTTTTAGTGGACGGATGCCCAATGCAATGTGTGAGACATTCCTGTATTTCTTTTTGCTATGTCTCACATCATTAGGCCCCAGGTGCAAGACACTTGTCCATGGATTATAATTCACCTTTATTTCAGTAATTTTAAAATGTGGGGGGAAATGAATATCTTAGAATTAATAAATATGATACTTTGACTTGCCTCATTTATATAATGAGAATATCATTATCGTATTGAATAAATATGAAGATCCGACCAAGAAGTTAATAATCAGTTCTTGTTGCTCAATCCAGTTTTGAATTGCACAACAGGAACTTTAGCTTCCAAGGTAGAATGTTTTCCAATGACTGCTCCTGTCAAAGTAGCACAAGAGGAGGTTACAACTTCTTATAGACTTTTTAGGACAAATACTGTATAATTCCATTTATATGAATTATCTAAAATAGTCAAAATCATAGAAAGTAGAAAGGTGATTACTGTGAGTTAGTGGGGGAAGGGAGGTAGAGTAATTAATATTTACTGGGTATACAGTTTCAGTGTTATAAGATGAAAAAGCTTTAGAAATCTATTGCAAGAAATGTGAATACCTTTAACTCTGCTTGACCACTTACAAATGGTTAAGAAGGCAAGTTTAATGTCATGTATGTGTTACTTCAATGAAAAAATTCTTATAGCCTATTCATTTAAAGTTCCTTCCTGTGTGGGTCAATACTAAGTCAGTCTTAAGATCACTGAGTGAAGAATTATCTTTATGATTAAAATGCATCAGAATTCAATGTCATATAAACAGAAAGTAGCTGAATCCATGAGTCTGTATCACCTATGCACTCAACCATCCTTTGATCCATTCATACATGCATGCATCCATCAATCCATCGATTTATTCATTTAATAATTCATCTGACAGCTATTGAATTTCTATTCTGTGCCCAGTACTGGGATTAGATATGAAGGAAACAGAAACAGAAAATGTCCTTGTGTTCAAGGAAAGGCCCAAAAATGTATTGCAATGCCCTGCTTCTTAAGAGACTATAATACTTTTTGCATCTCAAATCTCTGGAAAATAGTTAATTTCTTCTTTCACATGTAATTCTCATCCCTTTCCCTTATTGACTATTCAAATCCCACCCATTTCTTCAAAGGCAACTCACACCCTCCTATTTTATGAAGTCTTTCCTGGATATTACAAATCTCTCCCTTCCTCAGATTCCTAAGTTCATTAAAGTACATAATTTGGCTGCTAATTGGGTATTGGATGAGTAAAATATGTAAAGTGTTAGAGAGTTATATGAGCTAAGAGGAAAAATCAAGTGGGAAGAGAGGATATCAATATCTGCAAAAGAGCTGGGTTGAAATTTTAAATGAAGTAACCAGTAAAACTCTTACACAAAAGCAGAATTCTGAGTCAGATCAGATCAGTTGCTCAGTCATGTCCGTCTCTTTGTGACCCCATGTATCGCAGCACGCCAGGCCTCCCTGTCCATCACCAATTCCCGGAGTTCACTCAGACTCACGTCCATCGAGTCAGTGATGCCATCCAGCCATCTCATCCTCTATCGTCCCCTTCTCCTCCTGCCCCCAATCCCTCCCAGCATCAGAGTCTTTTCCAATGAGTCAACTCTTTGCATGAGGTGGCCAAAGTACTGGAGTTTCAGCTTTAGCATCATTCCTTCCAAAGAAATCCCAGGGCTGATCTCCTTCAGAATGGACTGGTTGGATCTCCTTGCAGTCCAAGGGACTCTCAAGAGTCTTCTCCAACATCACAGTTCAAAAGCATCAATTCTTCGGTGCTCAGCTTTCTTCACAGTCCAACTCTCGCATCCATACATGACCACAGGAAAAACCATAGCCTTGACTAGACGAACCTTTGTTGGCAAAGTAATGTCTCTGCTTTTCAATATGCTATCTAGGTTGCTCATAACTTTCCTTCCAAGGAGTAAGCATCTTTTAATTTCATGGCTGCAGTCACCATCTGTAGTGATTTTGGAGCCCCAAAACATAAAGTCTGACACTGTTTCCACTGTTTCCCAATCTATTTGCCATGAAGTGATGGGACCGGATGCTGT
>NW_011494602.1:2118255-2118961 GCF_000754665.1 Bison bison bison | reverse complement strand
CTATTAGCCTTTGCCCTGCTTCATTTCATATTCCAAGGCCAAATTTGCCTGTTACTCCAGGTGTTTCTTGACTTCCTACTTTTGCATTTCAGTCCCCTATAAGGAAAAAGACATCTTTTTGTGGTGTTAGTTCTAAAAGGTCTTGTAGGTCTTCATAGAACCATTCAACTTCAGCTTCTTCAGCATTACTGGTTGGGGCATAGACTTGGATTACTGTGATATTGAATGGTTTGCCTTGGAAATGAACAGAGATCATTTTGTCATTTTTGAGATTGCATCCAAGTACTGCATTTCGGACTCTTTTGTTGACCATGATGGCCACTCCATTTCTTCTGAGGGATTCCTGCCCGCAGTAGTATATATAATGGTCATCTGAGTTAAATTCACCCATTCCAGTCCATTTCAGTTCGCTGATTCCTAGAATGTCGACATTCACTCTTGCCATCTCTTGTTTGACCACTTCCAATTTGCCTTGATTCATGGACCTGACATTCCAGGTTCCTATGCAATATTGCTCTTTACAGCATTGGACCTTGCTTCTATCACCAGTCACATCCACAGCTGGGTATTCTTTTTGCTTTGGCTCCATCCTTTCATTCTTTCTGGAGTTATTTTTCCACTGATCTTCAATAGCATATTGGGCACCTACTGACCTGGGGAGTTTCTCTTTCAGTATCCTATCATTTTGCCTTTTCATACTGTTCAT
>NW_011494602.1:2117727-2118155 GCF_000754665.1 Bison bison bison | reverse complement strand
AATAAACAGGGTGACAATATACAGCCTTGACGAACTCCTTTTCCTATTTGGAACCAGTCTGTTGTTCCATCTCCAGTTCTGTTGCTTCCTGACCTGCATACAAATTTCTCAAGAGGCAGATCAGGTGGTCTGGTACTCACATCTTTCAGAATTTTCCACAGTTTATTGTGATCCACACAGTCAAAGGCTTTGGCATAGTCAATAAAGCAGAAATAGATGTTTTTCTGGAACTCTCTTGCTTTTTCGATGATCCAGCGGATGTTGGCAATTTGATCTCTGGTTCCTCTGCCTTTTCTAAAACCAGCTTAAACATCAGGAAGTTCATGGTTCACATATTGCCAAAGTCTGGCTTGGAGAATTTTGAGCATTACTTTACTAGCGTGTGAGATGAGTGCAATTGTGCGATAGTTTGAGCATTCTTTGGCATT
>NW_011494602.1:2116288-2117184 GCF_000754665.1 Bison bison bison | reverse complement strand
TCTTTCTGGAGTTATTTTTCCACTGATCTTCAATAGCATATTGGGCACCTACTGACCTGGGGAGTTTCTCTTTCAGTATCCTATCATTTTGCCTTTTCATACTGTTCATGGGGTTCTCAAGGCAAGAATACTGAAGTGGTTTGCCATTCCCTTCTCCAGTGGACCACATTCTGTCAAATCTCTCCACCATGACCCGCCCTCTTGGGTTGCCCCATGGGCATGGCTTAGTTTCATTGAGTTAGACAAGGCTGTGGTCCTAGTATGATTAGATTGACTAGTTTTCTGTGAGTATGGTTTCAGTGTGTTTGCCCTCTGATGCCCTCTTGCAACACCTACCATCTTACTTGGGTTTCTCTTACCTTGGGCGTGGGGTATCTCTTCACGGCTGCTCCAGCAAAGCGCAGCCATTGCTCCTTACCTTGGACAAGGGGTATCTCCTCACCGCTGCCCTTCCTGACCTTCAATGTGGGATAGCTCCTCTAGGCCCTCCTGCCCCGCACAGCCACAGCTCCTTGGACGTGGGGTTGGTCCTCCAGGCCACCACCCCTGGCCTCGGTCGTTTGGTTGCTCCTCCCCGCCACCGCCCTTGGCCTCGGGCTTAGGGGCGTGGGGTATCTCCTCCTGGCCGCCGCCCCTGACCTCGGACGTGGGTTAACTCCTCTCCTCGCTGCACCTGGCCTCCGGTGTGGGTTGCTCCTCCCTGTTGCCGCCCCTGGCCTCAGGCATGGGGTGTGTGGTAGCTCCTCCTGGCCTCTGCCCCTGGCCTCGGGTTTAGGGGCGTGGGGTAGCTCCTCCCGGCCGCCGCCCCTGACCTCGGACGCGGGGTAACTCCTCTCGTCGCCACCCCTGACCTCTGACGCTGGGAATCTTCTCTTGGCCGCACCCCCGACCTCGGA
>NW_011494602.1:2112396-2116188 GCF_000754665.1 Bison bison bison | reverse complement strand
GTGGCAGTCTGGTATTCTTGGCCGCTGCCCCTGATCTCGGATGTGGGGTAACTCCTCTTGGCCACTGCCCTTCGGGCATGGGGTCCTCCCAGCTTCTGCCCCTGACCTCAGACGTGGGGTGGCTCCTGTCGGCCGCGCTCCGGCGCGCCATGTCGCAGCCGCCTGCGCTATGGCGTGCCCGTCGCAGCCGCCTGTGCTAGTGACCTGAATAAAGTAAAGGGTAAGCAATCTGGGTATTTGGGAGTGTCCGTTCAAGCAAAAAGAATAATTAATAGAATGGTCCTGATCTGGGAGAGTGCCTAGTATGTTGGAGGAACAGGAAGGAGACCACTGTGGTTGCAATGAAGTCAACAAAGGAGTGAAACTGGGAATGAAGTCAGAGAAGACATAGAACCAGGTCACGTGGAGCCTGTAGGTTTTACTAAGAATTTTGGCTTTTACTCTGACTGGAATAGGGTGCCATTGAAGGGTTTGGGAGGAGAAGTGATCTGATCTAATATTTATTTTCTCTCTACTTATTTTTAACATTATCTCTTCATCCTCTGAGTTGAGGATAGAATATGAAGTTGGGTAGAAGTGAGGAGGCTACTGTAATAATTTAATCAAGAAATAATGATGGCAGGAATCAGTGGTGGCAGCGAGGTAGACAGAAGTAGTTGAATTTGGACTATATTTTAAAAGAGCTGTTAGGATTTGCTAATGGATCAGAGGTGGGATGTGAAAGAAAGAAAACAAAAGATCACACTTGCGCAGCTAGAAGCAGCCCTTGACTAAGAATGGAAAGATTGTTTGGAGTGTATATCCAGTTTGGAGTACACAGATGGTATTGAAAGCCAGGATACTGGGTGAAACCAGCTAAGGAGAGCATGTAAGTAGAAAAGAGAAAATATCCGAGGACTGAGCTCTAGAGATGTTGCTGTAATTATCTCCATCAGAGCAGAACACTCTGTCCTGCCAGAAAGGAGTGTTGCCCAAGTCTTCATGATCCTTAAATCTTAAGACAGGTTAGGAAATCCTCTGGAGTGGAAATTATAAATGTTCACTGGGCATCTTTGGCATTAAGGAGAAAACAGAAAAGAGAGAACTTTGGAGATAAAAATTGTGCTACAATTCACGGGGTCGCAAAGAGTCAGACACGACTGAGTGACTGATCTGATCTGATCTGGTCTGATGAGCACTCTGTGATACCTGTAAGCTGTCTATAGCATGTGAAGTGGACACAATCTATATAAGAGAGAATAAGACAAAAAATAAGAAATGATTTGGTAACTGAAGAAGAATCAATGTCACAAGTGTGACCATCTGACACCAATTCTGTACTACCAACTGGATGTCCAACAAATAAATTCTGATGCTAACTCCCCAGCATTAGTGCAGACCCCACAGACAAGGCCTGAGCAAGACTGACCCCACCTCAGACACTAGCCACAAATCAGATTCCAGGACATCTGCACTGCTAAACAGTTGGTTACAAATTCAGGAGCTGCATGAACCTCTCACTGTTTATAATTTGCTAGAATAATTTGTGGAATGCAGGAAAGTACTATTCTTAACAATTACAGTTTTCTATTAAGAGTATGGATCTGACAGATGGAGCAAGGCACAGGGCAAGGTTGGAAGATAAGGCAGAACTTCATGCTGTCTTCTCATGGAATTCAGGTACGTCAATTTCCGGGCACATCGAGTTATTCACTCACCAACCAGGAACCTCCCATGAGCTTCTGTGTGATGGTAAACCAGATGTATCAACTTGATTGGGTCACTAGCTGCCTAGATATTTGGTTAACCATTATTTCTGGGTATGTGTGTGAGGTGGTTCTGGATGAGGTTACCATTTGAATCAGTAGACTGAGTAAAACAGATCATCCCCCACCAATGGAGGTGGGCCTCACCCAATCCATTGAAGACCTGAAAAAGCATGAGTAAGAAAAAATTCCTTCTCTCAGCCTGGCTGTCTTTGAGCTAAGACATTGCTCTTCTCCTTCCCTTGGACTAGAGTTTGGATGGGAACTATATTATTGACTCTCCTGGGTCTCCAGTTTGCCAGCTGTAGACCTTGGAATTATCAGCCTCCATAAGGAAATGGCAACCCACTCCAGTATTCTTGCCTGGAGAATCCCATGGACAGAGGAGCCTGGTGGGCTACAGTCTATGGGGTTGCAAAGAGTCCGACATGACTGTGCAACTTCACTTTCACAATAATATGAACCATTTCTCATAGAAAAATCTATGAACATAGAGAAACAGGAGATCTCTTTGTCTCTCCCCCACTCTCTTATGCTCTCAATTGACCCTTCAACAACATGTGTTTGAACTGCACACTCCACTCATATGTGGATTTTTTTCAATAAATACTATAATACTACATGATTTACAGTTAGCTGAATTCACAGATGCCAAACCACAGATATGGAAGATTGACTATAAAGTGATACACAGATTTTCTAATGCACAGGGGTCAGTGCTCCTGACTGCCACATTGTTCAAGGGTCAACTGTATACTGCTGGTCCTTGAGAACCCAGATTAACGCACTCCAGAGATTTTCTTGTGGTTTCAGTACTTGGGTGTGATTGATCATATCACTGTCATATGATTGAACTCCATCTCCACCCCCCTCTCCTTCTAGGAGGTTGTTGTTCAATTGCACAGTCGTGTCCAACTTATTATGACTCCATGGACTGCAGCACGCCAGGCTTCCCCATCCTTCACCACCTCCCAGAGCTCACTTAAACTCATGTCCACTGAGTCAGTGATGCCATCCAATCATCTCATCCTCTGTCATCCCCTTCTCCTCCTGCCCTTAATCTTTCTCAGCATCAGGATCTTTCCAATGAGTCAGCTCTTCACATCAGGTGTCAACGTATTGGAGCTTCAGCATCAGCATCAGTCCTTCCAAAGAATATTCAAGACTGATTTCTTTTAGGATTGACTGGTATAATCTCCTTGCTGTCCAAGGGACTCTCAAGAGCCTTCTCCAACACCATAGTTAAAAAGCATTAATTCTTCGATGCTCAGCCTTCTTTATGGTCCAACTCTTATGTACATACATGACTACTGGAAAAACCATAGCTTTGACTATACGGACATTTGCTGGCAAAATAATGTCTCTGCTTTTTAATATGCTGTTTGTAATAGCTTTTCTTCCAAGGTGCAAGTGTCTTTTAATTTCATGGCTGCAGTCACCATCTGCAATGATTTTGGAGTCCAAGAGATAAAGTCTGTCACTGTTTCCATTATTTCCCCATCTATTTGCCATGAACTGATGGGACCAGATGCCAAGATATTAGTTTTTTGAATGTTGAGCTTTTAGCCAGGCTTTTCACCCTCCTCTTTCACCTTCATCAAGAGGCTCTTTGGTTCCTCTTTACTTTCTGCCATAAGGATGGTGTCATCTGCATATCTGAGGTTATTGATATTTCTCCCGGCAATCTTGATTCCAGCTTGTGCTTCAATCAGCCCAGCATTTCACATGATGTACTCTGCATAGTAGTTAAATAAGCAGGGTTACAATATACAATCTTGATATACTTCTTTCCCAATTTGGAACCAGCCCATTGTTTCATGTCTGGTTCTAACTGCTGCTTCTTGACCTGCATACAGGTTTCTCAGGAGGCAAGTATGGTGGTCTGGTATTCCCATCTTTTTAAAGAATTTTCCACAGTTTGTTGTGATCCACAACAAAGGCTTTAGCATAGTCAGTGAAGCAGAAGTGGAGGTTTTTCTGAAATTTTCTTGCTTTTTCTATGATTCAACAGATGTTGGCAATTTGATCTCTGGTTCATCTGCCTTTC
>NW_011494602.1:2107136-2112253 GCF_000754665.1 Bison bison bison | reverse complement strand
GGAGAATTTTGAGCATTACTTTACTAGCATGTGAAATGAGAGCACAGTTGTGTGGTAGTTTGAACATTCTTTGGCACTGTTTTTCTTTGGGATTGGAATGAAAATTGACCTTTTCCAGTCCTGTGGCCACTGGTGAGTTTTCCAAATTTGCTGGCATATTGAGCACAGCAGTTTCACAGCATCATTTAGTATTTGAAATAGCTCAGCTGGAATTCCATCACCTCCACTAGCTTTGTTTGTAGTGATGCTTGCTAAGGCCCACTTGACTTTGTACTCCAAGACGTCTGGCTCTAGGTGAGTGAGCACACCATTGTGGTGATCTAGGATAATTCCAACTTTTAAATCATGGTTGGTCTTTCTGGTGACAAGTCCCCATCCTAAAGCAAACTCACTATGAGTAACCTCATTGGCATGACAAAGACATTTTTATTACAGAAAATTCCAAGGGTTTTTGAGGCTCTGTGTCAGGAACTGGAGATAATGAGATATTTTCTTTATTATACCACAGTGTGAACCATTGCATTCAATATTTTCCAAAATGGCTGCAATGCTATGTCATTTGGCACACTTTTCTTTGTAATTCACTTGGCTGCACCAGGTTTTAGTTGCAGCATGGGGGGATCTAGTTCCCTGACCAAGGAGCAAACCTGGGCCCCCTACATTGGGAACATGGAATCTAAACCACTGGACCACCAGGGGAGTCCCCCCACCCCCTACTCTTCTTACTGTCCTCCTAAGGAGATATGGTAACTATATTATTGTTTAGTCACTAAGTTGTGTCCTACTGTTTTGAGACTTCATGGACTGTAGCCCACCAGGATCCTCTGTCCATGGGATTTCCCATGCAAGAATACTGGAGTGGCTTTCCAATTCCTTCTCCAGAGGATCTTTCTAACCCGGGGATTAATCCAGCATCTCCTGCATTGTCAGGCAGGTTCTTTATCACTGAGCCACCAAGAAAGCCTGATGACTTCATTTCCTCCCCTTAAATTTGAGTGTGCTTGTGACTACAGTGACAGTGATGTTAGGTGACTTCTGAAGTTGGTTCATAAGAGGTAAATGCAATTTTTGCATCATCTCCCTTGGGACACCTGCTCTGGAAATCCAGACACCATGCTGTGAGGAAACTCAGGCTACACTGAGAAGCATCTGTATGTGCTTTGGGTGACCGGTTCTGCTGAAGCCCCAGCAGACAGCGGCACTCATCGCTAGACGTCTGACTGAGGAATACTTCAAGAGGACTCTGGCCCTAGCTGCCCCCTGCCTGCAATTGCATGAGAAACTCCCAACTGAGAACTGTAGTTGAGACAGTGAGCCTCCAAACCATGAGAGATAATAACAATAACAAATTATTGTTGCTGTTTTACACCACAAGTATGTTGTGGGTGGTTTTGCAGCAATACATAATTGATACACAGGGATTTCCCATGAATGAAATTTAGCTGATATGAACAATTTGCTATTTTGTTTCCATCTTGGGAATAAAATCTAGATGAATACACTCAACAAAATGAATGTGTTGAAGGAGAATTTCATGCCTGGACTCTATTCCTAACGGAGTTTTCTCATTTGCTCCCTATATGACCTTGGACAAGTCCTGACATGCTTTTGGCCTCCGGCTTTTCATCTGTTAAAGGATGAGGCTGATGTGGATGACTAGAGTGTACTGTTCAGCCGAGTTTCTTGCTTTCTCTGCTCTCAGACATGAAACTTCCATGGTTATATTCTTCTTTCACAACAGATAACAGTGGAAGGTTGGTTCATCTTGACATTTTATACTACAGTTAAAGGAAGAAACAAGTCTCAGCCCACAGGCTGATAAATCTTAAATATTATACATTTTTATAAAGAAAGAGTAAATTGTCCTGGAGTAATTAAACTCCAAGCTAAGATTTGAGCAAATTGGTTTGAAATATTACAAACTGATCATGAAGCACCTTTCATTCAGAAAATTGTTGTCAGTTCTTTTTAAAATGTCTGCTTTGAAAAATTACCTGTCACTGATGATTTTCCCTCCACTATTCTGAGGTTGAGAATGATTTAATTCAAACTCTGTAGTCAAAGCTATGGTTCTTCCAGTAATCACCTACTGATGTGAGAGTTGGACCATAAAGAAAGCTGAGTGCCAAAGTTGATGCTTTTTAATTGTGGTGCTAGAGAAGACTCTTGAGAGTTGGACTGCGTGGAGATTAAATCAATCAGTCCTAAAGGAAATCAAGCCTGAATATTCATTGGAAGGACTGATGCTAAAGCTGAAACTCCAATACTTTGCCCACCTGATGTGAAAAGCCGACTCACTGGAAAAGATCCTGATGCTGGGAAAGATTGAAGGTGAACAGAAAAGAGGGAAGCAGGGGATAAGATGTTAGATAGCATCACAGTTGAATGGACATGAATTTGAGCAAACTCTGGAAGATAGAGAAGGACAAGAAAGCCTGGTGTCCTGCAGTGCCTGGGGTCACAAAGAGTCAGAATTGACTTAGCCAGTAAACAAGAGCAACTGTAGTTTTTAAGCCTAGGCTTTCAAAGTTAAGAAGCTAAAAGAATTTCTGTAATTTTGTCTTTTTATGCTCCTCTATATGTAATCTGAGGAGCAGTGGCTGTGCAGGCACAGGAGGGCTGAGAGGAGCTACTCCATGTTCAAGGTCAGGAGGGGTGGCTGGGAGGAGATACCCCTAGTCCAAGGTAAGGAACAGCAGCTGCACTTTGCTGAAGCAGCCATGAAGAGATACCCCACAACCAAGGTAAGAGAAACCAAGTAAGATGGTAGGTGTTGCGAGAGGGCATCAGAGGGCAGACACACTGAAACCATACTCACAGAAAACTCGTCAATCTAATCACATGGACCACAGCCTTGTCTAACTCAGTGAAACTAAGCCATGCCATGTGGGGCCACCCAAGATGGGTGGCTCGTGGTGGAGAGGTCTGACAGAATGTGGTCCACTGGAGAAGGGAATGGCAAACCACTTCAGTATTCTTGCCTTGAGAACCCCATGAACAGTATGAAAAGGCAAAATGATAGGATACTCTTTCAGTATCCTGAAACTCCCCAGGTCTGTAGGTGCCCAATATGCTAGTGGAGATCAGTGGAGAAATAACTCCAGAAAGAATGAAAGGATGGAGCCAAAGCAAAAACAATACCCAGCTGTGGATGTGACTGATGATAGAAGCAAGGTCCGATGCTGTAAAGAGCAATATTGCATAGGAACCTGGAATGTTAGGTCCATGAACCAAGGCAAATTGGAAGTGGTCAAACAGGAGATGGCAAGAGTGAACATTGACATTCTAGGAATCAGCGAACTAAAATGGATAGGAATGGGTGAATTTAACTCAGATGACCATTATATATACTACTGTGGGTAGGAATCCCTTAGAAGAAATGGAGTAGCCATCATGGTCAACAAAAGAGTCCGAAATGCAGTACTTGGATGCAATCTCAAAAACGACAGAATGATCTCTGTTACCAAGGCAAACCATTCAATATCACAGTAATCCAAGTCTATACCCCAACCAGTAACGCTGAAGAACCTGAAGTTGAATGGTTCTATGAAGACCTACAAGACTTTCTAGAATTAACACCCCAAAAAGATGTCCTTTTTCATCATAGGGGACTGAAATGCAAAAGTAGGAAGTCAAGAAACACCTGGAGTAACAGGCAAATTTGGCCTTGGAATATGGAATGAAGCAAGGCAAAGGCTAATAGAATTTTGCAAGAGAATGCACTGGTCATAGCAAACACCCTCTTTCAACAACACAAGAGAAGACTCTACACATGAACATCACCAGATGGTCGACACTGAAATCAGATTGATTATATTCCTTGCAGCCAAAGATGGAGAAGCTCTATATAGTCAGCAAAAACAAGACTGGGAGCTGACTGTGGCTCAGATCATGAACTCCTTATTGCCAAATTCAGACTGAAATTGAAGAAAGTAGGGAAAACCACTAGACCATTCAGGTATGACCTAAATCAAATCCGTTATGATTATACAATGGAAGTGAGAAATAGATTGAAGGGACTAGATCTGATAGATAGAGTGCCTGATGAACTATGGAATGAGGTTCGTGACATTGTACAGGAGACAGGGATCAAGACTATCCTCATGGAAAAGAAATGCAAAAAAGCAAAATGGCTGAGGAGGCCTTACAAATAGCTGTGAAAAGGAGAGAAGCAAAAAGCAAAGGAGAAAAGGAAAGATAAAAGCATCTGAATGCAAAGTTCAAAGAATAGCAAAGAGAGATAAGAAAGCCTTCCTCAGCAATCAATGCAAAGAAATAGAGGAAAACAAAAAAATGGGAGACTAGAGATCTCTTCAGAAAATTAGAGATACCAAGGGAACATTTCATGCAAAGATGTGCTCGATAAAGGACAGAAATAGTATGGACCTAACAGAAGCAGAAGATATTAAGAAGAGATGGCAAGAATACACAGAACTGTACAAAAACCATCTTCAAGATAATCACGATGGTGTGATCACTGATCTAGAGCCAGACATCCTGGAATGTGAGGTCAAGTGGGTCTTAGAAAGCATCACTACGAACAAAGCTAGTGGAGGTGATGGAATTCCAATTGAGCTATTTCAAATTCTGAACGATGATGCTGTGAGAGTGTTGCACTCAATATGCCAGCAAATTTGGAAAACTCAGCAGTGGCCACAGGACTGGAAAAGGTCAGTTTTCATTCCAATCCCAAAGAAAGGCAATGCCAAAGAATGCTCAAACTACTGCACAATTGCACTTATCTCACATGCTATTGAAGTAATGCTCAAAATTCTCCAAGCCAGGCTTTGGCAATATGTGAACCGTGAACTTCCTGATGTTCAAACTGGTTTTAGAAAAGGCAGATGAACCAGAGATCAAGTTGCCAACATCCGCTGAATCATGGAAAAAGCAAGAGAGTTCCAGAAAAACATCTATTTCTGCTTTATTAACTATGCCAAAGCCTTTAACTGTGTAGATCACAATAAACTGTGGAAATTCTGAAAGAGATGGGAATACCGGATCACCTGACATGCCTCTTGAGAAACCTATATGCAGGTCAGGAAGCAACAGTTAGAACTGGACAGGGAACGACAGACTGGTTCCAAATAGGAAAAGGAGTACATCAAAGCTGTATA
>NW_011494602.1:2106375-2107036 GCF_000754665.1 Bison bison bison | reverse complement strand
AAGATTGCCGGGAGAAATACCAATAACCTCAGATATGCAGATGACACCACCCTTATGGCAGAAAGTGAAGAGGAACTAAAAAACCTCTTGATGAAAGTGAAAGAGAAGAGTGAAAAGGTTGGCTTAAAGCTCAACATTCAGAAAACAAAGATCATGGCATCCAGTCCCATCACTTCATGGCAAATAGATGGGGAAACAGTGGAAACAGTGTCAAACTTTATATTTTGGGGCTCCAAAATCACTGCAGATGGTGATTGCAGCCTTGAAGTTAAAAGATGCTTTCTCCTTGGAAGAAATTTATGACTAACCTAGATAGCATATTGAAAAGCATAGACATTATTTTGCCAACAAAGGTCTGTCTAGTCAAGGCTATGGTTTTTCCAGTGGTCATGTATGGATGTGAGAGTTGGACTGTGAAGAAAGCTGAGCACCGAAGAACTGATGCCTCTGAACTGTGGTGTTGGAGAAGACTCTTGAGAGTCCCTTGGACTGCAAGGAGATCCCACCAGTCCATTCTAAAGGAGATCAGTCCTGGGTGTTCTTTGGAAGGAATGATGCTAAAGGTGAAACTCCAATACTTTAGCCACCTCATGTGAAGAGTTGACTCATTGGAAAAGACTCTGATGCTGGGAGGGATTGAGGGCAGGAGGAGAAGGGGACA
>NW_011494602.1:2086389-2106275 GCF_000754665.1 Bison bison bison | reverse complement strand
GGACTGCAAGGAGATCCCACCAGTCCATTCTAAAGGAGATCAGTCCTGGGTGTTCTTTGGAAGGAATGATGCTAAAGGTGAAACTCCAATACTTTAGCCACCTCATGTGAAGAGTTGACTCATTGGAAAAGACTCTGATGCTGGGAGGGATTGAGGGCAGGAGGAGAAGGGGACAACAGAGGATGAGATGGCTGGATGGCATCACCGACTCAATGGACGTGAGTCTGAGTGAACTCTGGGAGTTGGTGATGAACAGGGAGGCCTGGCGTACTGTGATTCATGGAGTTGCAAAGAGTCGGACATGACTGAGTGACTGAACTGAACTGATATGTAATCTGACCTCTACATACCTTACATGAAAATATATTCCAAATGGGTTGTAGATTTAAGTATGAACGGTAGATTAATAAAGTAAAAAAAAAAAAAATAGAATACCTTCATGACTTTGAGTAGGCAAAATTTTTTTCAAAGCCCAATACAAAATTCTCATCATAACACAAAGAACTGATTAAATTTTACTATATTAAAATTATAAACTTCTGTTCATCAAAAGACACCATAAGGGAATTAAAACACAGCCCACAGAAAGAACCCTTGTATTACATTTATCCAAGAAAAGACTTTCGTCCAGGATATATAAAGAACTAAACAATCAATGAGGAAGAAAAAAGATGGCCATCTGATAGAAACAGGAAAAAGACTTGAATAGATACCTTATTAAACAGAATACCTAAACAGCCAGTAAACACTTGAAAAGGTACTCAACTTTATGCAAATTAAAACCATAAACAAAATAAAATCCACCAGAATAACCAATTATAAAGACAGAAAAGATTAAATGTTGGGTAGGGTGTGGAGCAACTGGAACTTTCACATGGTTATTTGTGAGTTGCACTGGCTTTATCTACTAATGCTGTGAGCATACATGTTTCAGCAGTTCCACTCCTAGTTATATACCCCAAAGAAATTCATACATATGCTCACCAATGACATGTACAAGAATATTCTTAGCAGTGCTATTCGTAATAGCCAAAACCTGGAGACAACTCAATGTTCATCAACAGAAGAATGGGTAATGAATAAACTGTGATCTATTTAGACAAAAAAATAGCCACAAGAGTGAAATATCAATAACTTCACAAAACAACAAGGATGACTCTCATAAATGATAGGTGAAAGAAGATGGACATGAATACTGCTTACTGACAATATGCTGCCCATTGAAGCAAATTTAGAGATAATCACTAAGGTCTTTACCTATTACCCATGAAGGGAATCAGAACATGCCAACTGAAGACATGCCACAATGGCATTTTGATTTTGCTGTTGTTCAGTGGCTGTCATTTTAAGCTAAAGGCATTTGAGAAATAGCAGGTGCCAGAAAGCCTCTCTGAACTCCCTTTCTACTCAAACACACTTTATAACATTTCCCATAAGAAAGCTTCCCTCCTTGTACAAGGAAGAGAAGAGCATTCTTATCATTGGAGATGATTTGATGCCAAAATGGATTTTTATAAAACAGCCCTACTAAAATAACCCTTATCTTCCATTGGTTTCCACTCAATATTTCCTTGCTGTGCATCCTGGGACACTCAGGCAAATCACATATCCTCTGTGCCTCAGTTTCCTCATCCGTATTACTATTATTTGGTAGGGGGAGAGGAGGCATGCCATGGGGCTGTGGGATCTCGGTTCATTGCAAGGGATTGAACTGGGGCCACTGCATTGAAAGCTCAGAATCCTAACCATGGGGCCAGCAGGGAACTCCATCCCCATATATTTCCTAGTCCCCTTCGCATGATTTACTGTCCCAGCCCAAACTCCTTTGTCTTGTCACTTCCTCAAAATTTATCATGTCTTTGTTTACAAAAAGTATTTGAGCTCTTGATTCTAACTGCTTTTTTTGTGTCTCCATTTTTCTCCTGAAGATTCTTGTGTGCACATAAAATTATTAAATAAAATTGGTATGCTTTTCTTCTATTAAGGAAGTAGGATTCCATTTATGTAAAATACAAAAAAAACGGATGAAACTAATCTAAGTTAGAAGTCAGAATAGTGGTTTCTGTTAGGAGGAGGTGGTGACTGAAGGAGACTTAAAGAGAACGGTCCTGTTTCTTGATCTGGGTGCTGGATACATAACAATGTTCAGCTTGCAAGTACTCATCACAGGTGTGTTTATGTGCACATTTCTCTATGTATGCTGCAGTTCAATAACGTGTAAAATAAAATAGCAAAAACATTCTCCAATCTTTTAGAAGACTGCACCTAAGAATGTAATTATAGTTATTCTATCTGATGGGTGTTTTCTTAAAAATAATAGAGTTAATCAAATTTGGATTATTTATTTCAAGTGCTCAAGTGGAAGCAACTCTCTAAAGAAGGCTGAGATGAATCCTTTGATACATGAATAATTACGGTTGGTGACATTTTGGAGTTCAGATGCTCTCAGAGTGAGACTTTTCTAAAATCTAGTTTCATATTTTGATTCTCGGATCAATATATGTAAAAATAAAATTAAATTTTGCTCACTTGGGAACCTAATCATATTAAGACCTTTTGAAGATTTCTCAATCATGACTCCACTTTTTAATGTTTATTTCCACCTGCATTGGGCCAATATAGCCAGAAAAGTTCTTTTGAACTTCATAAATAGCAAAAGCACTTAGAGGCAGAAATTTAAATGTATGCTCTGTTAATATTTTCATGTCAATGATATTATCAGATATGTGAGAGAATTAACATGGCATTCAATAGTTTAAAGGAAAAAAAGTTTTGTAATATTGAAATTGTTAGGACTTGTTTACAGTTACTGCTCTTCTTGAGGGCAAAATATATATATATATATATATCACATATATGTATACCCTATCCCCTTTATCCATTCATCTTTTCATGGGCCCAGTGGTGGGTGAGGACAAGTCCTGGAAATTGTCAGCCCACTGGTGGGCAGAACTGAGTTCTGGGGTCTCTGGCTGCCCAGTACATGGAGGTCCTGGAGTTGCTGTTGACCTGCTGGTGGGTGATGCTGGAGCCCAGGTGGTCCCAGGCTTGTGTTCTCCCCATGGTGGGTGAAGCTTATCTTGAGGCTAGCACCAGCCCACTAACAGTGAAAATGTAGTCCTAAGGTCTCTAGCTGTGGGACCAAGGATCCAAGAGCTAGTGTCCACCCTCTGATGGATGGGTCTGGGTTCTGGGCCTTCTGGTGGATGGTACCTGGACCTGGGGTGGCTGGTGGTTCAGGGAGTCCTACAGCAGCTATTCTGTGGTGGGTGCAGCTGTGTCTCCAGCTGGCTAGCTTCTTGGCCTGAGTGGGTCCTACTACTGATGCCTGCAGGCTGGGTGAGTGGGTTCAGGTCCCAGAGTCAACAAGCTAGAAATAGGACTTTCCAGCACCAATATTCCTGTGGTAGAAGAGCTCCCCCAAATGGCTGCCACCTGTGCCTGTGTCTACAGAGTGAGTCCAGGTGCCTGTTCCCTCTTTAGGAGTCCAAGATCAGTAGGTGGGTCTGAGCCAGACTCCTTTCACATTACTGCTTCTGCCCCTAGTCTTATAGCATGAGAGACTTCATGTGTGCCTATAACAGTGGAGTCTCTGTTTCTTCCAGCCAGCTGTCTGACGCTTCCAAAAGTGAGCCCTGTGTGAGTGTGTGGTCGGTCTCTTCAGTTGTGTCTGATGCTTTGTGATCTCATGCCTGCCAGGCTCCTCTGCCCGTGGGGTTCTCCGGGCAAGAACACTGGAGCCAGTTACCATGCCCTCCTCCAGAGGATCTTTCCAACCCAGGGAGTGAAACTGCATCTCTTACATCTCCTGCATTGGCAGGTGGGTTCTTTACCACTGGTGCCACCTGGGAAGCTCAAAAGTAAGCCCCCTGGCCTTCAAAGCCAAATGTCTGGGGCCTTGTCTTCCTGGCCCAGGACCCCTGGTCTGGGGAGCCCAATGTAGAGCTCAGACCACTTGCTCCTTGAAGAGAACTTCTTCAGCTGTAATTATCCTATTTGTGGGTCACCATCCAAGGGTATTGGTCTTGACTATATGCCATTTCTACACTCCTACCTGTCATGTTGTGCTTCCTCCTTTCTATCTTTGGTTGTAGAAGACCTTTTCTGCTAGTCTTTAGGTCATTCTCATCAATAGTTGCTTTGTAAATAGTTGTAATTTTGGTGTGCCAATGGGAGGAACTGAGCTTGGGGTCTTCCTACTCTGCCATCTTGGCCACTCCCCCTCAATAATTTCTCATTATCGATGTGAAAATCATCATACTTGAATTCATTTTGATATTAAATATCCTTTAAAAATTATGCAATTTTGCAGACATGTCTGACAATCCTAGATATCAATTAACTGTTTTGCAGATTAATAATGATATGTAGCTTTTTATTGTTCAGCCTGGTTGACTATATCCTGAATTCATAGCTGCACAATCTGTTTAATGTACTTTAGGCAGATTTATTTTTGTAGCAACTTGAAATACAAAAGAAAGACAAAAGCAGTGGTTTCCACTTCACTGTAATAAATGCAATAATTATTTTAAGAGTAGTGCTCACTAAACTTTCATTATTCTATTTAGATGGCAAGCTGTTATTAACAGGAAGCAAAATGCTATTAACAACACATGCTACAGGGTCATCATTAACTGTGCTAGACTATTACTTGTGTAGCCCTTTAGACATACATGCACTTTAGTTTGGCATGATGTCCCTATCATTTTCTATGTTTGCTTGATATATTTTAGGATGTAGATCTTCAACAGGAAAACCAAAAAGAGCTTTCTTGTTTGGAATTGCTAGGTCCATGTTATATCAATAGGCTTTTTTAATCCATTTAAACAGTAAAACAATCTTTTGAGATATAGTAATAATGATGTTAAAGCCCATAAATTATTTTATATATTTCTCACTTTCAATGTTAATTTAAGTATTTGAGGACACTATTAAATGATATAACCTTCCTTATTTCAATATCCCAAAATATATGTTTCTCATTGACTAGGGAAGATGTAAATTTATGAAACTTTTAACATCTCAAAAAAAAGTTCTTTAAAAAGTTCCAACTATCCCCTCTTACTATTCAAATTGTACTCTCAGTCTAAGTCAATGCAATGAGGTCAAAAAAGGGGGGGAAAAAAGGAGAAAACTCTATTCACTAATAGTATAACTGTTTATCTCCAAAGCCCAAGACAGTCAACTAACTAGAACTAGCAAGGAAGTTCACTAAGGAAATTGAATTAGAGTGTAACACACAAAATTGCTTTCTGCAGGTTTGTTTTAACCAGTGGAGAAACATGACATAAAGATATCATTCACTGTAACAAAAAAATTATAAAATAACTAGGAATAAACTCAACTATAGAACATGAAAGACATAATGATACAAAATATATTAAAGAACTAAATAAAATCAAAGTTAAGTTTGGAGATAGACAATTTTTCAGGATTAGCAGCCTAAATATTACATAGATGTCTTTACCATCTGAGCCACCAGGGAAACCCAACATAGGTGTCAGTTATGTACAAACAACGAAATCCCAATTAAAATCCCAAAGAATTTTCATGGGCCTTGTCAAGATAATTGTAAAATTTACCTTGAAGAGGAACAAAGTGGTGGAGGAGTAGGTGGACATGGAGTACATTTCTCTCCATGGATACATCAGGGATATACCTTCAGACACAGAAGTGCTTGCAGAACACCAGCTGAGAGCAGGCAGGAGTACCTGACCAGTGGAAAAGAATATATGCTGCTGCTAAGTCGCTTCAGTCGTGTCCGACTCTGTGCGACACCAGAGATGGCAGCCCACCAGGTTCCCCCATCCCTGGGATTCTCCAGGCAAGAACACTGGAGTGGGTTGCCATTTCCTTCTCCAATGCACGAAAGTTAAAAGTGAAAGTGAAGTTGCTCAGTTGTGTTCGACTCCCAGCAACCCCATGGACTGCAGCCCACCAGGCTCCTCTGTCCATGGGATTCTCCAGGCAAGAGTACTGGAGTGGGGTGCCATTGCCTTCTCCAAAAGAAGATATAGAACCATGCAAAACTCGATAGGATGAAGGAAGTAGGGGGAAAAAGAGGAGAGTTCATAGGATTGGACCTGCCCTCAGCAGGTGGGGAACTGAAGCAGGAGTTTGATCCCAACATTAGGCAATTGTTTGGGACAGAGGAGAAACAATTGATGTTGAGAGTGAAGCAGCTGATCTGTGACAGTCTAAATGGAATGAAAATCACACAGACTATCTTTGCCGCAGCCATCCATATCCCGTACAGGAACACAAGTCCCCTAGATGGCACCGTGGCTGGAAGCTGGAGTATAGGGGTTGTGGGGAAATCCCAGGGTGAGTTCTGCTATTGACTGTGGGGAGACATCTCTGGGTGATATGAGGAAGGAGATTGTGGTGTGAAATTTCTGTGGAGAAAAACCAGGCAGCCATGGAAGCAAAAAACCTCACCTCTTCCCACCAGAATGCAAGCACAAGTCATATAAACCACTGGACCAACCTTATGAGGGCAGAAACCAAAAGGAAGAAAGAATTCAACCTCAAAGCCTGGGAAAAGGAGACCTCAAACATGCTAAGTTACAAAAAAAATAATGAAAAGGCAGAGAAATACTGCACAAATGAAGGAATAACCTAGAAACACATAAGTTCAAATAAATTAAGAGGAAATAGGGAAATTACCTGAAAACTGATTCAGAATAATGATAGTAAAGATGATCCAAAACCTGGAAAATAGAATGGAGAAAATGCAAGAATCAATTAACAAAGACCTAGGAGAAATAAAGCATAAACATACAGAAACAAAAAACACAATTACTGAAATTAAAAATACTCTAGAAGAAACCAACAGCAGAATATCTGAGGCAGAAGAACGAATCAGTGAGCTGGAAGACAGAATGGTGGGAATAACTGCTGAAGAGCAGAATAGAGTAAAAAGAATGAAAAGAACTGAGGATAGTATCAGAGACCTCTGGGACAGTATTAAATGTACCAACATCCCAATTATAGGGGTCCCAGAAGCAGAAGAGAAAAAGAAAGGGTATGAGAAAATTTTTGAATAAATTATAGTTGAAAATTTCCTCAATATGGGAAAGGATATAGTCAATCAAGTCCAAGAAGTGCAGAGTCTCATACAGGATAAACCCAAGGAGAAACACATTAAAACACATACTAATCAAACTAAAAAAGATGAAACACAAAGAAAGAATAGTAAGAGCAGCAAGAGAAAAGCAGAAAGTAACATACAAGGGAAACCCCACAGGTTTAACAGCTGATCTTTCAGCAGAAACTTTGCAGGCTGGAGATGGAAGGATAGACAGAAAGGGAAAAATCTTTCTGTCTATCCTAACCAAGATTACTCTACCCAGCAAGGATCTCATTCAAAATTGATGGAAAAATCAAAAAGCTTTACAGACAAGCAAAAGTTAAGAGAATTCAGTACCACCAAACCAGCTTTACAACAAATGTTAAAGGGACTTACATAGTCAGCAAATACAAGAGAAGAAAAAGATCTACAAAAGTAAACCCCAAACAATCAAGAAAATGGCAATAAGAACATATATATCAATAATTACTTTAAAGGTAAATGGATTAAATGCTCCACCAAAAAACACAGACTAGCTGAATGGATACAATAAAAGACTCATATACATGCTGTCTAAAGAAACCCACTGCAGACCTAAAGACACATATAGACTGAAAGTGAAGGGATGGAAAAATATATTCCATGCAAATAGCAAGCAAAAGAAAGCTGGAGTAGCAATCCTCATATCAGACAAAATAGACATTAAAATAAGGAATGTTACAAGAAACAAGGATGGGCACCATGTAATGATCAAGGGATCAATGTCTTCCAAGAGGAAGACATAACAATTGTAAAGATGTATGCACCCAACATAGAAGCACCTCAGTACATAACACAAACACTAACAGACATAAAAGGAAAAATTGACAGTAACACAATAATACTAGGAGACTTTAACACCCCACTCACACAAATGGACAGATCATGAAAACAAAAAATTAATAAGGAAACACAAGCCTGAAATGACAAATTAGATCAGATGGATCTCATTGATATCTTCAGGACAGTCCATCCAAATGCAGAAGAATACACTTTCTTCTCAAGTGCATATGAAACATTCTCCAGGATAGACTACATCTTGGGTCACAAATCAAACCTCAGTAAATTTAAGAAAATTCAAATGGTGTTAAGCATATTTTCTGACCACAACATCATGAGACTAGATATCAGTTACAAGAAAAAAAGCTGTAAAAAACACAAACCATGGAGAGTAAACAATACATTTCTAAAGAGCAAACACATTACTGAAAAATCAAAAGGGGAATAAAAAATTCCGAGAAACAGTTGACAATGAAACCACAAAAACTCAAAACCTATGGGATGAAGCAAAAGCAGTTCTAAGAGGGAAGTTTATAGGATTACAATCCTACCTCAAGAAACAATAAAAACATCAAATAGACAACCTAAAGAAATAAATGAATCAGAGAGAAAAAAAGAAAAATAAATTAAAAGAAATGAGGACAATCTCAGAGACCTCCAGGACAATGTTAAATGCCCCAACATTCAAATCATGAGTCCCAGAAGAAGAATACAAAAAGAAAGACCATGAGAAAATACTTGAGGAGATAATAGTTGAAAACTTCCCTAAAATGGGGAAAGAAATAATCACCCAAGTCCAAGAAACCCAGAGAGTCCCAAACAGGATAAACCCAAGGCGAAACACCCCAAGACACATATTAATCAAAGTAACAAAGATCAAACACAAAGAACAAATATTAAAAGCAGCAAGGGAAAAACAACAAATAACACACAAGGGGATTCCCATAAGGATAACAGCTGATCTTTCAATACAAACTCTTCATGCCAGGAGGGAATGGCAGGATATACTTAAAGTGATGAAAGAAAATAACCTACAGCCCAGATTACTGTACCCAGCAAGGATCTCATTCAAATATGAAGGAGGAATCAAAAGCTTTACAGACAAGCAAAAGCTGAGAGAATTCAGCACCACCAAACCAGCTCTCCAACATATGCTAAAGGATCTTCTCTAGACAGGAAACACAAAAAGGGTGTTTAAACTCAAACCCAAAACAATAAAGTAAATGGCAACGGGATCATACTTATCAATAATTACCTTAAATGCAAATGGGTTGAATGCCCCAACCAAAAGACAAAGACTGGCTGAATGGATACAAAAACAAGACCCCTACATATGTTGTCTACAAGAGACCTGCCTCAACACAGGGGACACATACAGACTGAAAGTGAAGGGCTGGAAAAAGATATTCCATGCAAATAGGGACCAAAAGAAAGCAGGAGTAGCAATACTCATATCAGATAAAATAGGCTTTAAAACAAAGGCTGTGAAAAGAGACAAAGAAGGACACTACATAATGATCAAAGGATCAATCCAAGAAGAAGATACAACAATTATAAATATATAAGCACGCAACATAGGAGCACCACAATATGTAAGACAAATGCTAACAAGTATGAAAGGGGAAATTAACAATAACACAATGATAGTGGGAGACTTTAATATCCCACTCACACCTATGGATAGATCAACTAAACAGAAAATTAACAAGGAAACACAAACTTTAAATGATACAATAGACCAGTTAGACCTAATTGATATCTATAGGACATTCCCCCCCCAAACAATGAATTTCACCTTTTTCTCAAGCACACACAGAACCTTTTCCAGGATAGATCACATCCTGGGCCATAAATCTAGCCTTGGTAAATGCAAAAAAACTGAAATCATTCCAAGCATCTTTTCTGACCACAATGCAGTAAGATTAGATCTCAATTACAGGAGAAAAACTTAAAAATTCCAACATATGGAGGCTGAACAACACGCTGCTGAATAACCAAGAAATCACAGAAAAAATCAAAAAAGAAATCAAAATATGCATAGAAATGAATGAAAATGAAAACACAACAACCCAAAACCTGTGGGACACTGTAAAAGCAGTGCTAAGGGGAAGGTTCATAGCAATACAGGCATACCTCAAAAAAACAAGAAAAAAGTCAAATAAATAACCTACCTCTACACCTAAAGCAACTAGAAAAGGAAGAAATGAAGAACCCCAGGGTTAGTAGAAGGGAAGAAATCTTAAAAATCAGGGCAGAAATAAATGCAAAAGAAACAAAAGAGACCATAGCAAAAATCAACAAAGCCAAAAGCTGGTTCTTTGAAAGGATAAATAAAATTGACAAATCATTAGCCAGACTCATCAAGAAACAAAGGGAGAAAAATCAAATCAATAAAATTAGAAATGAAAATGGAGAGATCACAATAGACAACACAGAAATACAAAGGATCATAAGAGACTGCTATCAGCAATTATATGCCAATAAAATGGACAATGTGGAACAAATGGACAAATTCTTGGAAAAGTACAACTTTCCAAAACTGAACCAGGAAGACACAGAAAATCTTAACAGACCCATCACAAGCACAGAAATTGAAACTGTCATCAGAAATCTTCCAGCAAAAAAAAAAAGACCCAGGTCCAGATGGCTTCACAGCTGAATTCTACCAAAAATTTAGAGAAGAGCTAACACCTATCCTACTCAAACTCTTCCAGAAAATTGCAGAGGAAGGTAAACTGCCAAACTCATTCTATGAGGCCACCATCACCCTAATAACAAAACCTCACAAAGATGCCACAAAAAAAGAAAACTACAGGCCAATATCACTGATGAACATAGATACAAAAATCCTTAACAAAATTCTAGCAATCAGAATCCAACAACACTTTAAAAAGATCATACACCATGACCAAGTGGGCTTTATCCCAGGGATACAAGGATTCTTCAATATCTGCAAATCAATAAATGTAATACACCACTAACAAATTGAAAAATAAAAGCCATATGATTTTCTCAATAGATGCAGAGAAAGCCTTTGACAAAATTCAACATCCATTTATGATAAAAACTCTCCAGAAAGCAGGACTAGAAGGAACATACCTCAATATAATAAAAGCTATATATGACAAACGCACAGCAAACATTATCCTCAATGGTGAAAAATTGAAAGCATTTTCCCTAAAGTCAGGAACAAGACAAGGGTGCCCACTTTCACCACTACCATTCAAGATAGTTTTGGAAGTTTTGGCCACAGCAATCAGAGCAGAAAAAGAAATAAAAGGAATCCAAATTGGAAAAGAAGAAGTAAAATTCTGTTTGCAGATGACATGATCCTCTACATAGAAAACCCTTAAGACTCCACCAGAAAATTACTAGAACCAAACAATGAATATAGTAAAGTTGCAGGATATAAAATCAACACACAGAAATCCCTTGCATTCCTATACACTAATAATGAGAAAATAGAAAGAAATATTAAGGAAATAATTCCACTCACCATTGCAACGAAAAGAATAAAATACTTAGGAATATATCTATCTAAAGAAACTAAAGACCTATATATAGAAAACTATAAAACACTGGTGAAAGATTCAAAGAGGACACTAATAGATGGAGAAATATACCATGTTCATGGATCGGAAGAGTCAATATAGTGAAAATGAGTATACTACCCAAAGCAATATATAGATTCATGCAATTCCTATCAAGCTACCAATGGTATTTTTCACAGAGCTAGAACAGATAATTTCACAATTTGTATGGAAATACAAAAAACCTCGAATAGCCAAAGCAATCTTGAGAAAGAAGAATAGAACTGAAGGAATCAACCTGCCTGACTTCAGGCTCTACTACAAAGCCACAGTCATAAAGACTGGCACAAAGGCAGAAATATAGATGAATGGAACAAAATAGAAAGCCCAGAGATAAATCCATGCACCTATGGACACCTTATCTTTGACAAAGGAGGCAAGAATATACAATGGAGAAAAGACAATCTCTTTAACAAGTGGTGCTGGGAAAACTGGTCAAGCACTTGTAAAAATGAAACTAGAACACTTTCTAACACCATACACAAAAATAAACTCAAAATGGATTAAAGATCTAAACATAAGACCAGAAACTACAGAACTCCTAGAGGAGAATATAGGCGAAACACTGTCCGACATACATCACAGCAGGATCCTCTATGACCCACCTCCCAGAATATTGTAAATAAAAGCAAAAATAAACAAATGGAACCTAATTACAATTAAAAGCTTCTGCACAACAAAGGAAACTATAAGCAAGATGAAAAGACAGCCTTCAGAATGGGAGAGTTCAGTTCATTTCAGTTCAGTTGCTCAGTCATGTCTGACTCTTTGTGACCCCAAGAATCGCAGCAGGCCAGGCCTCCCTGTCCATCGCCAACTCCCGGGGTTCACTCAGACTCACGTCCATTGAGTCAGTGATGCCATCCAGCCATCTCATCCTCTGTCATCCCCTTATCCTCCTGCCCCCAATCCCTCCCAGCATCAGAGTCTTTTCCAATGAGTCAACTCTTCCCATGAGGTGGCCAAAATACTCGAGTTTCAGCTTTAGCATCATTCCTTCCAAAGAAATCCCAGGGCTGATTTCCTTCAGAATGGACTGGTTAGATCTCCTTGCAGTCCAAGGGACTCGCAAGAGTCTTCTCCAACACCACAGTTCAAAAGCATCGATTCTTCGGCACTCAGCCTTCTTCACCCAACTCTTACATCCGTACATGACCACTGGAAAAACCATAGCCTTGACTAGATGAACCTTTGTTGGCAAAGTAATGTCTTTGCTTTTGAATATGCTATCTAGGTTGGTCATAACTTTCCTTCCAAGGAGTAAGTGTCTTTTAATTTCATGGCTGCAGTCACCATCTGTAGTGATTTTGGAGCCCCAAAACATAAAGTCTGACACTGTTTCCACTGTTTCCCCATCTATTTCCCATGAAGTGATGGGACCAGATGCCATGATCTTCGTCTTCTGAATGTTGAGCTTTAAGCCAACTTTTTCACTTTCACTTTCATCAAGAGGCTTTTGAGTTCCTCTTCACTTTCTGCCATAAGGGTGGTGTCAAATGCATATCTGAGGTTATTGATATTTCTCCTGGCAATCTTGATTCCAGCTTGTGTTTCTTCCAGTCCAGCGTTTCTTATGATGTACTCTGAAAAAAAGTTAAATAAACAGGGTGACAATATACAGCCTTGACATAGTCCATTGTCCTATTTGGAACCAGTCTGTTGTTCCATGTCCAGTTCTAACTGTTGCTTCCTGACCTGCATATAGGTTTCTCAAGAGGCAGATCAGGTAGTCTGGTATTCCCATCTCTTTCAGAATTTTCACGGTTTATTGTGATCCACATGGTCAAAGGCTTTGGCATAGTCAATAAAGCAGAAATAGATATTTTTCTGGAACTCTCTTGCTTTTTCCATGATCCAGCAGATGTTGGCAATTTGATCTCTGGTTCCTCTGCCTTATCTAAATCCAGCTTGAACTTCTGGAAGTTCACAGTTCACATATTGCTGAAGCCTGGCTTGGAGAATTTTGAGCATTACTTTACTAGCGTGTGAGATGAGTGGAATTGTGTGGTAGTTTGAGCATTCTTTGGCATTGCCTTTCTTTGGGATTGGAAAGAAAACTGACCTTTTCCAGTCCTGTGGCCACTGCAGAGTTTTCCAAATTTGCTGGCCTGTTGAGTGCAGCACTTTCACAGCATCATCTTTCAGGATTTGGAATAGCTCAACTGGAATTCCATCACCTCCACTAGCTTTGTTCGTAGTGATGCTTTCTAAGGCCCACTTGACTTTATATTCCAGGATGTCTGTCTCTAGGTCAGTGATCAGACCATTGTGATTATCTGGGTCGTGAAGGTCTTTTTTGTACAGTTTTTCTGTGTATTCTTGCCATGTCTTCTTAATATCTTCTGCTTCTCTTAAGTCCATACCATTTCTGTCCTTTATCGAGCCCATCTTTGCATGAGAATGAGAGAAAATAATAGCAAATGAAGCAACTGACAAACAACTAATCTCAAAAATATTCAAGCAACTCCTGCAGCTCAATTCCAGAAAAATAAATGACCCAATCAAAAAATGGGCCAAAGAACTAAATAGACATTTCTCCAAAGAAGACATACAGATGGCTAACAAACACATGAAAAGATGTTCAACATCACTCATTATCAGAGAAATGCAAATCAAAACCACAATGAGGTACCATTTCACACCAGTCAGAATGGCTGTGATCCAAAAGTCTACAAGAAATAAATGCTGGAGAGGGTGTGGAGAAAAGCGAACCCTCTTACACTGTTTTTGGGAATGCAAACTAGTACAGCCACTATGGAGAACAGTGTGGAGATTCCTTAAAAAACTGGAAATAGAACTGCCATACGACCCAGCAATCCCACTGCTGGGCATAAACACCGGGGAAACCAGAATTGAAAGAGACACGTGTACCCCAATGTTCATTGCAGCACTGTTTATAATAACCAGGACATGGAAGCAACCTAGATGTCCATCAGCAGATGAATGGATAAGAAAGCTGTGGTACATATACACAATGGAATATTACTCAGCCATTAAAAAGAATACATTTGAATCAGTTCTAATGAGGTGGATGAAACTGTAGCCTATTATACACAGTGAAGTATGCCAGAAAGAAAAACATCAATACAGTATACTAATGCATATATATGGAATTTAGAAAGATGGTAATGATAACCCTGTATGTGAAAGAGCAAGAGACACTGATGTATAGAACAGTCTTTTGGATTCTGTGGGAGAGGGAGAGGGTGGGATCATTTGGGAGAATGGCATTGAAACATGTGTAATATCATATACGAAATGAAGCACCAGACCAGGTTCGATGCAGGATACAGGATGCTTGGGGCTGGTGCACTGGGAGGACCCAGAAGGGTGGTATGGGGAGGGAGGTGGGAGGGGAGTTCAGGATGGGGAACACGTGTACACCCATGGTGGATTCATGTTGATGTATGGCAAAACCAATACAATATTGTAAAGTAATTAACCTCCAATTAAAATAAATACATTTATATTAAAAAAAATAGACAACCTAACTTTACACCTAAAACAACTGGAAAAGAACAACAACAAAAAAACCCCAAAGTTAGCAGAAGGAAAAAAAAAATCATAAAGATCAGAGAAGAAATGAAAGAAACAACAGTAAAAATTAATAAAACTGAAAGCTGGTTCTTTGAGAAGATAAACAATATTGGCAAAACTTTAGCCAGACTCATCAAGAAAAAAAGAAAGAAGAATTAAATCAATAAAATTAGAAATGAAAAAGGAGAGATTGCAACAGACAATACAGAAATACAAAGGATTATAAGAGACTATTATGAACAACTATATGGCAATAAAATGAACTACCTGGAAGAAACAGACAGATTCATAGAAAAGTTCAATCTTCCAAGATTGAACCAGGAAGATACAGAAATTATGAACAACCCAATTACAAGCACTGAAATCAAAACTGTGATCAAAACTGTCCGAAAAAACAAAAGCCCAGGGCCAGTTGGCCTCGTAGGTGAATTCTATTAAACATTTAGAGAAGAGGGAATGACTATCCTAAAACTCTTTCAATAATTTTCAGGGGAAGGAACACTTCCAAACTCATTCTATGAGACTCCTGTCACCCCGATTCCAAAACCAGGAAAGACAACACAAAAAAAGAAAATTACAGGCCAATATCACTGATGAACATAAATGTAAAAATCCTCAGCAAAATTCTAGCAAACAGAATTCAACAACACATGAAAAAGCTCATACACCATGATTAAGTTGGGTTTATTCTAGGGATGCAAGGATTCTTCAATATATGCAAGTCAATCAATGTGATACACCATACTAACAAATTGAAAGATAAAAACCACATGATCATCTCAATAGATGCAGGAAAAGCCTTTGACAAAATTAAACACCAATTTATCACAAAAACTCTTCAAAAAATTAGCACAGAAGGAACCTACCTCAACATAGTAAAGGCCATATATGATAAGGCCACAGCAAACATTATTCTCAATGGTGAAAAACTGAAAGTATTCCCTCAAGATCAGGAGCAAAACAAGGGTGTCCACTCTCATCACCATTATTCCACTTAGTTTTGGAAGTCCTAGCTATTGCAATCAGAGAATTTAAAAAAATAGTAATAATAAAAGAAATCCAGATTGGAAAAGAAGTAAAACTCTCATGGTTTGCAGATGATATGATACTATACATAGAAAACCGTAAAGATAATATCAGAAAATTACTGGAGCTAATCAGTGAATTTAGCAAAGTTGTGGGATACAAGGTGAGTACACAGAAATCACTTGCATCCCTATATACTAACAATGAAAAATCAGAAAGAAAAATTAAGGAATCAATCCCATTCACCATTGCAACAAAAATAATAAAATATCTAGGAATAAAACTACCTAAGGAGACAGAAGAACTGTATATCGACAGTATAAAACAAAAGACGCTGAAGAAAAGAAATCAAAGATGACATAAAGAGATGGAGAGATATTCCATGTTCTTGGGTTGGAAGAATAGATATTGTGAAATTGACTATACTTACCAAATGCAATCTACAGATTCAACGTGATCTCTATCATATTACTGATGGCATTTTTCACAGAACTAGAAAAAAAAATTTCACAATTCATATGGAAACACAAAAGACCCCAAATAGCCAAAACAGTCTTGAGAAAGAAGAATGGAGCTGGGGGAATCAACCTTCCTGACTACAGACTATACTACAAAGCTACAGTCATCAAGACAGTATGGCACTGTCTTGAAGAGAAATATAGACCAATGAAAGAAAGAAAAAATATAGACCAATGGAAGAAGATAGAGAGCCCAGAGATAAACTCATGCCCTTATGGGTACCTTATTTTTGACAAAAAAGGCAAGAATATAAAATGGGGCATAGACAGCCTCTTCAATAAGTGGTTCTGAAGACACTGGGCAGCTCCACTTAAAAGAATGAAACTAGAACACTTCCTAATGCCATCAACAAAGATAAACTCAAAATGGGTTAAAGACCTAAATGTAAGACCAGAAATTGTAAAACTCTTAGAGGGAAACATAGGCAGAACACTCAATGACATAAATGCAAGCAAGATCCTCTATGATCCACTTCCTAGAGTAATGGAAATAAAAACAAAAGTAGACAAGTAGGACCTAATTAAACTTAAAAGAGTTTGCACAGTAAAGGAAATTGCAAACAAAGTGAAAAGACAATCCTCAGAATGGGAGAAAATAATAGTTAAGAAAACAACTGGAAAATAATCAATTACCAAAATATACAAACAGCTCATACAAGTCAATAGCAGAAAAACAAACAATGCAATCAAAAAGTGGGAAAAATACCTAAACAGATGAAATGTCTGTCCAAAGAAGAAATACAGATGGCTAACAGATACATGAAAAGATGCTCAACATCATTCATTGTTAGGGAAATGGAAATCAAAACTACAATGAAATACCACCTCACTCTGGTCAGAATGGCCATCATTAAAAGTCTTCAGACAATAATAGTTGGAGACAGTATGGAGAAAAGGGAACCCACTTTCATTGCTGATGGGAATGTAAAGTGATATAGCTACTATGGTAGTCAGTATGGAGATTCCTTAAAAAACTAGGAATAAAACCACCATATGATCCACCAATCCCACTGCTAGGCATATACCCTGGAGAAACATTGCAGCACTATTTATAACAGCTAGAACATGGAAGCAACCTAGATGTCCATTGACAGATGACTGGATAAAGAAATTGTGGTACGTATATACAATGGAATATTACTCAGCCATAAAAATAAATGCATTTAAGTCAGTTCTAATGAGGTGGATGAGCCTAGAGCCCATTATACAGAGTGAAGTAAGTCAGCAAGAGAAATATAAATATTGCTTACTAATGCATATATGTGGAATCTAGAAAGATGGTACCAATGAATTTATCTGCAGGGTAGCAATGGAAAAACAGAACAGACTTAAGGACACGGTCAGGGGGAGGGGAGGAAGGAGAGGGTGAGATGTATGGAGAGAGTAACATGGAAACTCACATTATCATATGTAAATAGATAGCCAGTGGGAATTTGCTGTAACACTTAGGGAACTCAAACAAGGGCTCTGTGACAACCTAGAGGGGTGTGATGGAGAGGCAGATGGGGGGAGGCACAGGAGGGAGGGGACATGTGAACGCCTATGGATGATTCATGTTGATATTTGGCAGAAAACAACAAAATTCTGTGAAGCAAGTATCCTTCAATTAAAAATAAAATAAAATTTATCTGAATCCCCAGAACCTAGAACAGAACCTGGCATATAGTGATAGTGTTACCCATGTGGGGTGATTTAACAATCAGTGAATGGACAACTTTAACTTCTACCTATTCCCAGGTAGCTCAGTGGTAAAGAATCTGCCTGCCAATCCAAGAGGTGCATGAGATGTGGATTGTGTCCCTGGGTTGGGAAGATCCCCTGGAGAAGGAGATGGCAACCCAGTCCAGTGCTCTTCCCTGAAAATCCACATGGACAAAGGAGCCTGGAGGGCTACACTCTGTGGGGTCACGAAGACTTGGTCATGACTGAGTGACTAAACACAGCACAGCAAGTAAGAATCATGGATCAAAAAACTGACTGTGCATACTCTATATTTGATTTCATATTTTGAAGTTGTTCCTGCAGCAGAGTCCCAATGTTTCCATTAATTCATTGATTAAGATGAAAATAAAAACAGAAAAGATTCAAATATGAGAAGAGAGGTTCATCCATGAAGATAAACAGGATTTAATTTATAATAGAAAATGGTGAAGATATTTCTTGTAATGCTCAATAATAAAGCAAAATACAGCATTTAAACAAGAACTTGAATTCATCTGTGTTTTAAAGACCTTATTTTCACGTGCCATGAAGATAAAACATTCTATTATACTTCATCATCAAGTGTAACCTAATTTGGTAAAATATTCATGCACAGTAAGTCCACAAGTAAAATAAGAAAGAATGGCTGACACTTTCTCCTGAGAAGTTGATGGAAATTCCTATCTTAGTTTTAATAAGTCATTTAATTTTCATGAGTAATCTAAGAATTTTCAAGTTGCTTACATAATTATAAAATAGATTCAAACATTCTTCACATATATTTACTCATTTCTTACAGTCAAAACATATATAAACAAGAGTAAAGAGATTCAGAATAGTACCTTTGAAGTATCTTAAGCACCATTGATAAATCAGTTCAGTTCAGTTCAGTCGCTCAGTCATGTCCGACTCTTTGCAACCCAATGAACCACAGCACGCCAGGCCTCCCTGTCCATCACCAACTCCTGGAGTCCACCCAAACCCATGTCCATTGAGTTGGTGATGCCATCCAACCATCTCATCCTGTCGTCCCCTTCTCCTCCTGCCTTCAATCTTTCCCAGCCCCAGAGTCTTTTCAAGTGAGTCAGCATCAGGTGGCCAAAGTATTGGAGTTTCATCTTCAACCTCAGTCCTACCAATGAACACCCACGACTGATGTCCTTTAGGATGGACTGGTTGATCTCCTTGCAGTCCAAGGGACTCTCAAGAGTCTTCTCCAACACCACAGTTCAGAGGCATCAATTCTTCGGCGCTCAGCTTTCTTTACAGTCCAACTTTCACATCCATACATGACCAATGGAAAAACCATAGCCTTGACTAGACAGACCTTTGTTGGCCAAGTAATGTCTCTGCTTTTTAATATGCCGTCTAGGTTGGTCATAACTTTCCTTCCAAGGAGTTAGCGTCTTTTAATTTCATGGCCGCAATCACCATCTGCAGTGATTTTGGAGCCCAGAAAAATAAAGTCAGCCACTGTTTCCCCATCTATTTGCCATGAAGTGATGGGACTGGATGCCATGATCTTAGTTTTCTGAATGTTGAGCTTTAAGCCAACTTTTTCACTCTCCTCTTTCACTTTCATCAAGAGGCTCTTTAGTTCCTCTTCACTTTCTGCCATAAGGGGGT
>NW_011494602.1:2056150-2086289 GCF_000754665.1 Bison bison bison | reverse complement strand
TCTTGCTTTTTTGATGATCCAGCGGATGTTGGCAATTTGATCTCTGGTTCCTCTGCCTTTTCTAAAACCAGCTTGAACATCTGGAAGTTCATGGTTCACATATTCTGAAGCCTGGCTTGGAGAATTTTAAGCATTACTTTACTAGCATGTGAGATGAGTGCAATTGTACAATAGTTTGAGCATTCTTTGGCATTGCCTTTCTTTGGGATTGGAATGAAAACTGACCTTTTCCAGTCCTGTGGCCACTGCTGAGTTTTCCACATTTGCTGGCATATTGAGTGCCATTGATAATAAATGTTAATGATTTGTTGACATAAATTCAATCCATTTTTCTTAAAAAGTCAGGGAATATTAAATTTCTTTGCAATGAAATCACCTAGTCAGTATTCATAGATGTGGCTGAGTCACTGATAAAAATAATATATAACACATTTATCTATGTTTCTAGTGAACCAAGACTGCCAGAGGGATTTAATAAATATGCCCATCATGCATAGTCTCTGACATAACCTAAGATAATTAAAATTATGCTGTTACTGTCTATGATTACTTGAAAATTAAGCAAATGATTGAATATCCTTGTGATCACTCCACCAAAGTTTATAAATTTGTAATTTCACTTTATCACAAGTAAAATTTTTAAACTCTTTCTAGGAGTTTCTAAAATAATGTGGAATTCCCAGCCTGTTGAAATCTGCTGGAAGATTTTTCCTAGCTCCTATTTATTAAGTGCTGCTTACATGCTTACATTCTGTGCTAAGAGCTTTAAATTCATTATTTAATTTACATAACAATCACTTGAGATTAAAAAGCTCACAAGAATTAAGAGCTTAGTTGAGTATTTAAACTAAGGTCTCTCTGTCTTCAAAACACCAGAATTCTCAAATACCTGTATCTTGACTCCTTCTGTCTATATGGATTGCATAGATATGTCTATGTCCTCAAATCTGTGACAGTCTATAAAACACATCATCAACTTAATAGTAACTATTTTGTGTGGGGAAAAAGACACCCAAATAATGTATACTTTGGTTTTAAGACACTTCAATATTAGAAAAGTTAAATGTAAAAATATGCAACAATAACAACAAAAACCAACTCATAGTTATTAA
This sequence comes from Bison bison bison, assembly GCF_000754665.1. Classification (NCBI taxonomy): domain Eukaryota; kingdom Metazoa; phylum Chordata; class Mammalia; order Artiodactyla; family Bovidae; genus Bison; species Bison bison. The sequence continues at coordinate 2,085,177 of NW_011494602.1, read as the reverse complement.
AAAGATCTATGGTGTATTAGCAATGAACAGTATTCATGGTCTTCTAAAATATAAAATCAAAATATTTTCTGGTAATGGAAAATCATTCTATTCAAAATAGCAACAGAACAATGAAATACTTAACAATTCATATAAATCCCATCCCTTGATCTCCAAGGAGAGTAGAAGGGCTGGAGGTGGAATTAGTTGCCAGTGAACAATGATTTAATCAATTATGCATATGTAACAAAGCCTCCATAAACCCCAAAAGGAGAGCATTCTAAGAGCTTCCCGGCTGCTGAACAGGTGGCAGTGTAGGGAGAGTAGCCCTCTCTGAGAGAGCGTGAAAGCCCCTTGCCCTTTCCTCATGACTTGCTCTGTGTATCTCTTCCATCTGGCTGTTGCTGAGTTATATGCTTTTTATAGGAAACTGGTGATCTTGTGAGCAACATGTTTCTGTGAGTTCTGCAAGTCACACTAGCAAATTAATCGAATCCAAGGATTGGGTCATTGGAACTGCTGATCTATAGGATCTATAGCCAGTTGGTCAGAAGTACAGGTGATATCCTGGGCTTATGATAGGTGCCTGAAATTATTTTATTTGAAATTTGATTATTAGTGCATTTAAAAATATAATGTGACTTCTAGTTTCTCATCCAGTATATTAGGAACTTAGAAATCATCTCTACATCCAAACAAGTAAAAAGTCGAACAAACTGAAAAATCGACAACTTGCCTTAGATCTGTGAAATGTTGCTCTGATCACCAAATGTGTGTGTGTGTGTGTGTGTGAGTGTGTGTGTGTGTGTGTGTGTGTGTTGGAGGTGGGATAGACACCTTTCCCCACACCAGCAAGCAATTCTCCAGATATCAGCAAGGTCCTACAATTCAACTCAATTCTGACACTCTTTGCCTGGAGAGATAACATCAGATTCCATAGGCTCAAGGCTTAATCCAACAAGATCTCCCCCTGCTCCTCCTAAGGAGGGAAAACCCTGAGAAGCACTGGTGAAGTTCAGAGTCCAGGAGCACCAGCTCACTGGAAGACCAAGACCTAACCATAGGACCTTAGAATGCCACTCTTCTCAGAATTTACCACTGCCTCATGAAAGACCTCTTTACCAAGATCCCTTTTACACAGTGTGACATATCTGCCTTCTAACACCTGATGAGAGTAAGCATGACGATGGTGCAAAGAAGGGGAGTACCAGAGGCACAGGGTGATTTAAGGAAGAAGCGGGGCAAGGAGATAGAACCCTACAAAAAAGATGATTGTAATTAAAGGACAACAATAAACAGAAACGAATTGAAATGTTTGGTGGTGAAACCTGGTTTATGGATGCCCATTGTCTCTGCTGGACAGATTTTACTCTATGTACAGCTGTAGCCCTGAAGAAGGAGGATTTACATCTTGACAACTTTAGCTATCTATAGGGAGTTGAGCGGTGAAACCCTCAAAATACCTAAGTCCTGTGCCCTATCCTGTGAACACGATCTTATTTGGAAATAGAGTTTTCACAGATGTAATCAAGTTAAGGATATAATCAAGTTGACATCAGATCATCCTGGATTTTGAGTGAGTGCCACCAGGGAAGCCCCCCAATGTGAATTCTTAGTTGGAAATTGTCAAGTTTCTTCATTTCCCTCTTAAGTCACAGTTTATTACAGATAATGGTATTCCACTAATTTTAGCATACCTAGTCTATTGATTATCTCTCCAACAAATGGCTTAGTATACATATAGGAAAAATTTAAGAGATCAGATACTCTTTTTTGAGTATTACTATGTCCTATATAAAGAAGCATAAAAATCTACTTGTAATCCCAAAATACAGGCTAACATTGGGTTTAGAAACATCTAAACTCAAATTTTGTACATGAATGGCAAAAATTTACAAGGATTATGGGATACTTCCCTGGTGGCTCAGATGGTAAAGAATCCGCCTGCAATGCGGGAGACCTGGGTTCAATTTGTGGGTTGGGAAGATCCCCTGCAGGAGAGCATGGCAACCCACTCCAGTATTCTGGCCTGGAGAATAGCCATGGACAGAGAAGCCTGGCAGACTACAAGTCAGACACGACTGGGCAACTAAGCACAGAGTTACTAAGTGGAAATACTTAGCTACTTGAAAAAAAATTATAAAGCTATCAGATGTTCAAACTTCCCTCTTACTTCAGATTAAAAGATAGATTTATTTATACAGCTGAAACAGGACCCTATAATATATGTTTAGTCTCCTTGACTATTCTCCAAAGATTATCAGAAATGAATAACCTGACTAATCAGATATTTTGACAGGGCCCACATTGATTTTGAGAGTGATTTTTTTTACATGATATTCTTAAATAGTAACCTATATAATTTATGTCATTATAAACAATATTGTTTTATTTTAAACTTATCCAAAAAGCTGTTCAACAATATAAGAATACAGAATACGATAGGTCTTATAAAAGTGCTTATAAGTTCTTTTCAATCATATGAATGCCTAAGTAGTTTTGATCATCAAACTGAGTCTGAGAATACCTATGATAATAAAAAATAATACTACTAATAATTTAAATATACTGTGGAAAATACTTCACTCAACAGTTCATTTAAATGTTTAACATATAAAAATTCTCTAATAGTATAAGTGGAAGAATTAAGAAATTGGATATTTACTAGACCAAATGAATATTTTGATGTAAAATGTCTTAACTTGTATTAGTTCTCCACTTTTTTTTCTGTGCTGCCAAAATCCTAACTTCTTTAGATTAATAAGATGCTAATCCCTACGGTTCAGTAAACTTCACTAATAAATAATAATGATAGAACACGAGACATGTTCTGTGAGTCCCACAGACATGCTGAGCCATGTTCACGGGCTTCATTCTCCTCTGCATGATGCTCCTTTCCCTTTTTTTCTGTAGCTATCAGGGCTTCCTGTTCTGTCCCCCGAGGAAATGCAATACAATGGTTAGACTTCATCCTACTTTATCAGCAAACAATGCCCAAAGCTTAACTCAGTTGATATTTTATTGTTGTTATTTCTGACAAGATGAGCTCCTTTGAAATTATTTTCTTCAAGAATTTGCATCTCATATTTTACCATCTGAGGTTGAATGATGATTTCCTTGTACTGTTGTTTTTTTTTTTTTTTTTAATTTCCAGTGTTTTCTACTAAAGATTGTATACCACTTTAGAAAACATGAATTTATAAAAATACTTCAACAAATTTATGACACACTCAAAATGAGAGCACTGGTGTTTCACAAAGAGACGTTACTGAACTCGGCAGAGTTAAAAACGACAATTAGAGATGGCTATCCTGAGAAGTGGAGACCTCCATAACTGATGAGGTCGGGTCGAGAGGTTTGCTCCAGCGTCCCTTCTTGGGCAACAGTTGAAATGCAGTCGAGGGCCAAGGAGACCCGGGACACTTCCCATGTTCCTAAGTGAGACCCTTTCTTAAGTGAATATAAAAACCCCTTGGTAAACACGTGTGAAGAACACTACCTTTGTGTTCGGAGTGATGGTGAAATGCAAAGCCATGGCATCAAGAATTTTTTTTCCACTTGTGTGATCAAATTTTTAGTATGTAATTATAAATAAGCTTTACTCTTGCCTTTATTAGGGGTCGACTGCTTCCTAACAAATTACACCCAAAACTTAAAGCAAAGTTTATTATCTCATAGATATATGAGGAATCAATCCAGGAGTGGCTTTTTTAGATGCTCTGCTTCAGGGCGTCTCATGAGGCTGCAAGGATAAACGTTAAACTCATCCTGAGGCCCACTAGGGAGAAACTGCTTCCAAATCCACTTCTGTGGTTACTGGCAGGATTTAGTTCCTTGTGGGCTGTTGGCTGGAGCCTCCCGTAGTCCCTTGTCCTGTGGGCCTCTACTTAGGGAAGCTCCCAACCTGGCCAATGGCTCACTCCATCAGAGTGATATTGAAAAAGAGGCCTATCTTTTGATCACACAGTATCGGAAACAATAGCCATCACTTCTGTGGTATTCAACTCATTAAAATCTAGTCATTTGGTTCCACTTACACTCAAAGGGTGTACGCCAGAGGTGAGATCAGTGGGAGCCATCTGGGAGGCTGCCCATCACGTGCAAGATACATCTACCTCCTTCCCAGATCCCCCAGATATCATCACATTACAACATGAGCTAAAAGTCTAGAACCTCATTACTGAAGTCAAGTCAGGGTGGGTGAGGCTCCCGGGGTGTGATTCTTAGCTCCAGGAGCACAGGTCCTCTCCATCTGTAGACCCACAAAAACGAGTTATGTCTTGACATACAGTGATGGATCAGGCATAGGATAACCATCCTAAGACACTCCTGTTCACCAAGGAAGAACAGGGAAATGCAAAGGAATTTACACGCAGCCCACACTCAGACGGAGGGATTAGACCGGGGTCTACAAACCAGGAGGCGTCTCGAGGCTGCCCACCACTCTACCTGACTGACCCTAAAAATAAAGGACATGAAATTTTAGAGAAATATTTTATGAAGCTTGCAGTGTAGCTGATTTTTGGATATATATTGTATTGCTGTGAGTTTGTATTACAATTATTTTCTTTGACTTAGGATAAAAATTCTTTCAGATTTGTAAGAATTTTGGAGGAAATTGCTAAACCATTCTATCTCCCTCTATCATGACTATAGATATGACCACTGACTCTTAGGTTGTTTAATTTTTCCAAACTTTTCAGGATGTTTTCCTAAAATTTAATGTAACATGTTATAGCTCCATACTGACTATTCTAGCTATATTCTGTATTTCTTCTTCAATTTATCAATATATTTTGCTTTTCAAGTTATATTCCTTGATATGACATGTCTTTGAGTATGAGAATTGTTGTAGTTTCTTTTTGGCACTATTGACTGAAATAGAGAAATAGTTTTTCCACTTCTTTATGCTGTTTAAAATGAAAAAGTATGAAAGTGAAAGTTGCTCAGTCATGTATGACTCTTTGTGACCCCATGGACTATACAGTCCATGGAATTCTCCAAGCCAGAATACTGGAGGGGGTAGCCTTTCCCTTCTCTGGGGGATCTTCCCAACCCAGGGATCGAATCCAGGTTTCCCACATTGCAAGCAGATTCCTTATCAGCTGAGCCACAAGGGAAGCCCGAAAATACTGGGGTGGGTAGTTTATCTCTTCTCCAGGGGATCTACCCAACCCAGGAATCAAACCAGGGTCTCTTGCATTGCAGGCGGATTCTTTACCAACTGAGCTGTCAGGGAAGTTACTATATAAAGTCTATTTTTTTCTTGATTACACATTTCCTCAGAATAACAGAAATGAAGAACAATAATACAAACTAGCAATTGCAGGTAGAGCAGCTTCTACATCAATTACCCAATTACTGAATGATACAGTCTCAGATAAAGAACCTGGAAATTTTACTGAATGTGCAGTTTGAACACTTCTTTTGAATGAACAGTCTGTATCAGATGCTTTGTGATACTTCGGAATCTAGCTTTATACTTTAAAAATATGTAATTACTACTAAGTAAAAAATATCTATAAAAGTATATCCAAGCAAGAACATAGACTAGGATGTTTTAAAATTTCTGTATGCTCTTAGAATGACGTCAAAATAACGAGAACAGAAACTTATAACAATCTACAGCGGTACCTATGAACTCACTGACATAATTACCATATTTTCAACAATGCTTCATATTTTTATTATTCTATAGTATTTCTATTCAAGAATCAATTCTTTTTTCCTTAAATAAGTAAATCTATGATTTTATGAATCATCAATCTCAATATGGAGAACAGGCCTTTCAGAGAGAACATATAAACTCAATGCTTTTCTTTATTGACACGTCACTAGTTTTTCTTTTTGTAAGATAACATTACATCAGTTTGTATCTTCAATGACACATGAAAGATCCAAAATCAAACTGGCAGTCTCCACAGCCACCTGCAGGCCACTAAGCTTCGCGGTAAAGCAGTCCAAGGTCAGGGTGTCGGCCGAGCCTGTGGCTTCACGGGAAAGGCAGGTTTGCGGTGGGAAGGGATGACGAGCACTTCTTAGGAAGGACCAGCTGAGTTCTTCCTGGCTGCTGTAGAGTCCACAGCCACATCTGGAAGGCAAATCTGGCCAGTTCACAGCAGAAGGCAAATTGGCCTGAACCGACCAGAAGTGTCCGTATTTGCTATCGGTAAGAATTTCACCTCCGTCGTGCTCTAGAGAGCCAGCGAGAGATTCAAGTGCGCTGCAGAATGCTTCAGTGATCAGCTGGAGTTCTGTCTGAGAGCATCTCTCATCTCGAAGAACACTTTCTGGCTCATTACGGGTCTAGAGAGTAACAAAACCATTGAAGACATAGAACAGAGCAATTAGGATGACAAAAATGTTTCTGAAAAATACTTGATCAAACACTTAGTCATACAGTACTTGGCTGTTGGCACAAGGCTAATGGGCAGGGATGGGCCAGCTGGCCAGGCTAATCCATTAACCTGGTTGTTACAGTAAAAGCACCCACTGCTACTGCTAAGTCACTTCCACTGTGTCCGACTCTGTGAGATCCCATAGATGGCAGCCCACCAGGCTCCCCCATCCCTGGGATTCTCCAGGCAAGAACACTGGAGTGGGCTGCCATTTTCCTTCTCCACTACCAGTCATTTTATCAGAATGAATGACTCAGAATTAACCCCACCATCAATTTGTTCTGAAGGATTGCCAGTAGTGGTAGTACCTTTGTACAACACGAAGGACAAGGCATAAAAAGTGAATCACACGCTTCCATACACCCAGAAGGAAGCTCGTGAAGACTAATGAAGTCACAAACGAAGTACTTATTTATACTCAGTAAACATTTGAGATTTGTTTAAAATGCAAATACATGTGTTATAACTAAGACAAAAACCATCTAGGGACATGTATCATTTTCACCTTAATGTTTAAAAAATAAGTATTCTTCACTTTAATTAATGACAAGGTTATATAATTTTGAATTGCTTTTCTTCCACCGTTCTAAAAAGTTTATTCTAGAAATTTCATGAGAGAAAAAGTAACACATTAACAAACTCATCACTGAATGATCGTTAAAAATCTGTATCTTAATTACTCAAAAACAATGACCATTTTTTCCTTTTGCCCAGGAGACTGGAACCAGATATCATGTCTACTGCACATTCCCTCCCCACATTTTCAGTGCTATATTGTTTCCTCAAAAATCCTATTCACTGTCCTTCTCCAAAAGACTTTTTCCAGTCTACTCAGTTCCATTTGCAGACTATATTATTGTCTCTTCAGCATCAATAGATTGGCAATGGTTTTGTTTTTCATAATGTACATTCTGATAACTTTTCATGAAGAAGCTTTATATTCATACAGATTTTAAGTTATTTGGGGAAGCAAGTTATTTGGGCATGTCTGTGGAAAACATTCACACACTCACCAATCCCAGGCATCCCAGAGACTCTGCACTCCTGACTGATCAAAGAACCAACTGCAAGCACTTGGAAAACACATACCTTTTTGTAGCTACTTTCAAAGAAAGTAGGTCAGTGTTAATGAAATAATAAGAAATATGATGTGTGACATTTATCTACTATTAGGATATGGAGTCTCATAGATTAATAAAAACAATTCTATTTAATAGAATTAACATGTATCATAAATGAATACCATTTAAAATTATAACAGAATCTAATAATTAGATGCTTTAATAAATGAAACTTTTTCTGGAATATTCAGAAGGTACTGAAGTTTTTTTGTAGAATCTCAACACTTTCATCATGAATATCAATTATTACTGTATCTTAGCAGTAGAGATCTCTAGGACGACAACTCCCATCAACAGAATACTCATTCAGTACAAATGAACTTACTTAGAAAACAGAAACAGACTCACTGATTTTGAGAACGAGCTTACAGTTGCTGGTGGTAGTGGTGGGAAGGGATAGTTAGGGAGCTTGAGATGGACATATACACACTGCTATGTTTTAAATGGATAACCAACCAACAAGGACCTGCTGCGTAGCACACTGAACTCTGATAAATGTTATGTGGCAGCCTGGACGGGAAGGGGGTTTGGTGGGGAGAATAGATACGTGAATATGTATGGCTGAGTCCCTTTGCTGTTCCCCTGAAATTACATCAACGTTGTTTGTTAATTGGCTATACCCCAATACAAAATTAAAAAGTTAAAAAGAAAAGAAACTAGAAAAAACCCCAGAATGCTCATTTCAACAGGCAGTATATTTAGACAGTCCTCAAAGAATGTGATCATCTGCTAAAAGGCTGGATTAATAATCATTGTGATAAAGATATGAGCTTATATTTTCAAGTATTATTTTCCTCAAGTGTTTTTAAATACAATATTGATTTCAAGACTACTGAGAAATTAAGCATTAAAGGCTCCAGAGTATTATTATCTTATTATCTCATAAAATGCATATTGCTGAGAATTCAGATAATTTAGGAGGGACTATCTAACCTACCTTGTGTCTGATATATGCCACCAGATGAGTTTCAGTACAGCCACCTCCCAACAAAACATACGGGTCCTTGATTGTTAACTGCAAAGCATGCAGTGCTGTTTGACACGTGAGCTAAAAAAGAAACAATCACCAGAATCTGACGTTGACATCATAAACACGAGGAAATAGAGCCATGTTTTCAAGGCAACTTAGACAGTGGACACAAGGAGCCTGATTTTAATTGCAAAAGAACAAAACTAGTGTCACCATGGTTGTCATGTGATGAATACATTTTGGAATAATAAAAATTAGAAACGAAAGACTACTTTAGCCAGATGTTTGTTTTCATGGACTGGATTAATATTCTCCTTCATATACATTTAGCTCTTCAAATTGAGATTCACAAACACAACTGGATCAGCAGAGTGCTAATATTTCTAACAAAAATACCTGCATCTAAATAAATTAGCTGTATAAATGCTATATAGAATTTATTTCAAGCTGCTATGGAAATGATCCAATCCAGCAGCAATAAAAACACACAGACCTTGAATATTTACCAGGCTAGAGCCTTGAGTATCCATTCTGCCAGTCTGTGACAGTACCATTGGGCATCACTTTCACTGTATAAAAACTGCATGTGTTATTGCTGTTTGTGAACATCTCTGTTAAGAAGTGGATGATGGGTATAACTGGGGAACCTATTTCTAAGTGAGTTATTCATACACATTAGCATCAAGTACACAATTCAAATTAATTTCTTAAGAAAATTTCCCATCAAGGACTTTTACATTGCTTGTAGATTACTAGAAATAATAAGAGGCAACATATGTCAAGTTTCTATATCACAGGAAAATAAATCAGCTTACTTATAACTGTAATTCTCACATTTTGGTTGTTTTTGCTTTCTACACCACCTAGGAAAGTTGTGAAAAAAGCACAGCTGACTGATGTGAAAAAAATTATAGTACCTATCTGATTCTTTAATCCCTGCCCCAGTCCCTAGATAAGGAATTCAACATTTATTACCTACCTTCAGCTCATCCCAGGCTGTGTCATTTCTGTTGCAGAGAAGCAGGCTACAGATAGTTGTTTTGTTAGGAATAAGATGAAAAAAATGTTTGCAGCCAAACTTTGCAATGCACAAATCTTTTACACTTCCATAACTACTGGGGGAGATTGAGCCCAAGGAACCAATAGGCCATGTTCCTATTTTTTAAAAAAGTTTAGAAAACACAAAATAGATGAATAAACATGGAGCTTACAATCATTTAAAATTACAATATCCATTCCTAGCAAATATAAAAGTCCCAAAAGCACAGCATTTAAAATATGAAATATAGGATAAAGAAATAATAAGATGCATCTTCTTAAACTATAAATAGTATTCTATTATTCAAATGATGTGCAAATAAAGCAGCGGTTCTTTTGATTTATAGACTTCTTTGAACATTTGTTAGAAGCAATTCTGCACTCTCCAGAAAAAGGCATGCACAATTTTGCATACCTTTTCAGGAAGTCCAGGAACCTTGGAAGCCCATTCAGGGATCAGAGACCCCAAATTAACAACCACACTAATCTGAAATAAGGATGAAATTAGGAGACAGGATATTTTTAAAAGGTGTTATTATTTTTACCTTAAAACTCACAAACTAAGCTATGCAGAGGGCTGTATCACTGAATTCCTTTGGGGCTCCATTTAGTGAACATACAGGATTTTTTTTCTTTGCCAAACAATTGTTTGTATGTAAACAACTACCTAAAGCATGTCAAAATAAAGTATGTGAACTTATTATTTCATTTTGTTATTCTTTATATTTTGCCCTCCCTCCTGCATAGGTAAAATAATAAAATTTTACAAAACACAAATTAATAAAAAAATGAATGAAGGAGAAGTTAGGATGACTTGAAGGTTTCTAAAATCTCTAAATGTAATTAAGTTATATAAGAAATGGCAACAAACTTTTAAGAAGTAACAATGGTTTAAAGTCTTAAGATTAAAACTATAATTCAGCAATGCACCTCCTTGGGCCAGTTTCCTCTCAAACAAATGGAATTAAAACAATAATGTCTAAATATTCTTGCAGCTCATGAACAATTTCACTTCTTTGAATATCCTTTCTTCTTTACTTCTGAAGTCTCAAAGAACAAGGAATACTTGAGGGATCTAAAATTTAAGAAAAAGAAACAAACCCTACATCTTGTACAACTTCAATGGTGGAACCAACAGAAAATTTGTAAGGCAAGGCTCAGCTTTCCTGCTGCCCAGCCTCTGATGTGGAGCAAATCACTGAACTCTTCTTGGTGGGCTTCCCCATAGGACAGTAAAGTGGGGGTGATCATGTCCATTTCACAAATCAAACCAAAAGTTAAAAATGTTTTGTAAGCCATGACAAGCCTCATACCCACCAGTCTACCAAGCACAATAACCCCATTACTCATCCTAAATTATCCAAAAAGAGGAATTAGGTTTGAAGCAGGAGGGAGAGGTAATTTCAACCTAGATAAAATGGATTAGGCCCAAACATACTTCATCTATTGTTTAATGGAGCCACAGGGGCCTGATAAAGAGTTTTTCTCCCCGCTTTCTCTTTTGTCTCAAAAAAGTTTCTGTCCCCAAGATCCAGGACTATAATTCTGGCTTTATGTAAAAGTGTTGGTTGCTCAGTCGTGTCCAAGTCTTTGCAACCCCATGGACTATAGCCTGTCAGGCTCCTCTGTCCATGGAATTCTCCAGGCAAGAATACTGGAGTTGGTAGCCATTCCCGACTCCAAGGAACCTTTCCTACCCAGGGATCAAACCCGAAATTATGTGGGGGAACAGAGCACAGCATGTCTATAAAAGAAGTTCACACTCTCCCCAATCCCAGGCACCCACTGGTAGTGCTGCAGTCTCTCGATGACACTCCTAAGCAACCAACCAATCAGCAGCAAATACTTGGAGAACGCTTAACTTTTTGTATCCATTTGCAAGTGAAATAGGTCAGCTCATGTTGTACAACACTCTAGTTATCAGTGGGATAAAAATCAGTTGTGGGCTGGTGTGGAAACCAAATGCCCACTTACACTATTTCTATGGAAAAATTCTTCAGTTTAAAAACTGACATCATAGTATTTAATACTCAATATTCATAACTTGAAATCACCTGCTCATGAAAAGCCAGTAAATACTTAGGGATGTGGGTCTGACCCACAACATCACTAATGAGTTCCAAAGAGTGATTGCCATTATTTCTTAACAATTTCCACTCTGATGATCGTCTGACAATAGTCCAGATATACTAGGGATTCGATACTGGCACTCACACTTCTTCTCTGATGACTTATAAAAATAGTCAACTTTAACAGTTTTACCAAAATTTATTAAACTCTTAAGTCCAACCACTTATAAATTGAAATTTATCCAAATGAAATGATTCTGATAGGTTATCAATGCAGTTAAGAGATAAAGACAAGTGGCTCAAATCAGGAACTCTCTAACTTGTCATTTCTCTTGGTCTCTATTAGGTGACTACCAACCTGTTTCCAATTTGCCAGGTTTGTAAAATACAGTGAAATTCTTGCCTGTTATAATTTTATATGTTAGTAAATGTATTATTGTTAATTCAACAAACATTTTAGAACCCCTACTATGGACCAAGCTTGTTTTAAACACTAAAAGTAAAAGGCAACCCCAGCTCTCAAGGAGCCTAGCTGGAAATATCTGGGATATTTAATCATGTGCTAGCTTTAAACAAACATACACCCTAATAATACACACACATACCCTAATTAGAAACCACTATTTAGGCAGAAGTACAGTTGATTGTTGGAGTTAGATAACACAAAGTGACTTAAGAGCTTTGTAAAACTCAAGTAGAAGAAATCTGTTTAGATTATGAGACTTTATATGACTGTAAGAATGTTAGCTTTCTCGATAATCTGTTGAATGTTTGGGGGTTAATAGCTGTAAATTATGGCAGACTCTGCAGTACATTTGGGGCTGGAAAATACCTACAGAATAGTCATCATCACTCAATTTTTAGTAAGTGAACAATACAGGATCTTTTTCAGAAACCACCTTTGCTGCCAGAAATGATACACACACACACTGTGAGGTTGGCAGCTTTTCAAATTGTTCAATATGTTAACACAACACACACCAAGAATATCTTTGCTCAAGGGAAGTGTGATTTATTAACTATAAAGGGCAAAAACTGAGAGTGCTTTTTACCTGTCACTTTACTCAGGGGTTCCATCAGAGACACGCCAATTCTGTCTACAGCAATAACATGATGAGTTCTGAGAAACTGTTTCAAAGATGGGTGTATAACTTTTTGACACAAGACAAGATCTACATGGTCACTAACTAGTTGTTTTCCTAGGTTAAACAACTGGTCCAGAGCTGCATTTTCAAGAGAAACTCCGTAACTGACCAACAGTGTTCCTTCTCCAGTATCAGAAAGGTCTCCGGATAAAGACACACAAAAGAGGGCCACCTTGAAGGAATCTGTTTTTTTGATAGGTAGTATCTTCATCAATTGAACTTCTGATACTTCAATAAGTATTCCAGGTAACACAGCAGAATCTATAACCCTTTGCCCTTTTAAAGGAACAATTATACTCTTTCCTAAAATGATGTGCTCTTGGGCGTTCTCTGGAATTGTAAGCAGAAAGGCTCTCAGAATCAGAGTACTGATATGGTCAACTTCCTTTGCGATGAGCATGCAGGCAGGTTTACTTGTTAATATGCTGCGTACCAAACTCAGGAGGATCTGGGTGCTACTAAAGTCAACTGGGATTCGGCAAGCACAGCCCTCAGATTTCAAGTAACTGGTGCAGAGGCTCAAAAGATGCTTATTTAAGTTAATAACCGTGGTGGGTGCCAAGCCTAGTCTCTGAACATTTTCGACAAGGTTGCAGCAAAGAATGGCTGTGAATAAGCCGCCATCGCTGAAGCAGGCCACGTGATTCCGCACGGCGGCCGTCAGGACCTTTAACACGGGGTGGCTGACGGGCAGGCCGGCGAGGAGGGCAGCCGACTGGGACGTGGTGACCACGGAGCCGCCCCGGCCGTTGTGCAGCTGCTTCAGCCTGCCCGCTGGGCCGTAGCACGACATGACGAGGCCCTTCAAGGCTGCCAGGCTGGCTCTGGCACGCTCGCCCGTCAGGGGGTCACTTCTGCAGATAGAGGGCTTTTTAGCTTCTAAACGAGACATGTTACTGCAAGGTAATTTGTGAAGAAAGTTTTTATTTTGTTAACCAGAGTTTTCTATTCATTGTATTGTCGTGGGTTTTAACATTTAACAAGATTATCTTTTAGGAATCAAGAGTTAGGATTTACAGCATTGTGGCTCTAAAATTAAATACTGAGCTCCATGCTTATGAAGCGAATCGGCACATAAGGATCGATATAATGACATTTTAGTAATTCCAAATATTTATTTTACTTCATTATTCAAATTCTTTTGTTTGCCTTCAGGCTGAGACTTTACAGACTGTTTTGCAGCCCTCTGTATAAAATACGTTCCAAGATGGACACCTATGAAGGAAACCACAGCTACAAGAAGCCAGTTCTTTCTGATCCAACTGCTATTTTTCATCTCTTCTTTCTAGCTCAAGCTCTGACTCAGAGCTGCTTCTTTCTACAAGAAATAAAAATAAAAAATATTTTAGAGAAGTAACCCCAAAACATTTTATAATTGAAGCTTAGTAATTAATTTTAATGCTCTGCTCCTTCTTTAGAAAAAGGAACCACCCACAGGTACAAATCTCCAGAAAATGAGAAACTTAAGACTAAAAACATCCATTTCTTTATTCTTCAATGAATCTCTACAAGGAAAAGTACTGGTATTTTAATAATTCTGGAATGCACAACAAAGTCAGGAAGCTTATAGTACACAGTTTTTTAATATGATATGGTTCTAGAAAATGGTGTGTGTATATATGTGTATATATATATAGTAAAACTCATAGAATCTGGTCTCGAGGTCTCAAATGTTTTTATTCTCTTGCATCAAGATCTAGTGATATTTTTTTCTCTAACTTTGGTTTGCTTGGAAACCTTAGGTCTGAATATAAGTGCATTTGTATCAAATCCTATTTGTAAATAATTATGAAAATGAGATAACCGTCAGGATTCCTAATATAGACACGATCTAATGTACACTATCTAGTCTACATCTAGCTGGACAAATGTGTACAACACATTTACCAAAGAAAAAACCATGTTTAAAATATCTGGCTAAAGTCAGAGCAATCCTATGTAGTTTTACCCTATCAGTTAATGATACTCAGTGTTGATATCTTACAACTAATCCACTCCCAAACTACAGCTATGACAATAAATACAAAAGCCGGGGAATGTGCTGGATGACAAGGAGAAAGACAGGACTGGATTGGCAATCTGGCCTCAAAGAGGGTAAATAATGTACAATGCTGCCGTTTACCAGTTGTGCCCGCACTTGTACTAGTTTCCTTAATGAGGCTGGAAGAAGGGAGCCAGAGGCGTAAACTTCTGATACTATAATAATGTGTGGAGATCTGTTGAGGTTTGGTGCTTTGAAGGTAAAGGTTCAACCAATTAGCGGTTATTTTCATGAATATACTAACCCTGCTAACCACGTGGACCGTGTTTAGCATAAATAAAACTAACTGAACTACTCAGACTACAGTCCTGCCCAGAGTAGACTATGGCAGAGTACTATACAGACCAGGAAGGTGATCTGAAGACATGCAAAGATGTGAAGAGAACAAAGGAATGTTATGCAAAGTGTTATTTTGGTTATCACACCTCCCAATTTAGTTACAGGGCTGTAACCATGGCAACTGGGCCCAAATAAAGCGAAAGCAAGGATGGCCAGCTTTCTCACTGCAATGATAAAGCTATAGTTGTGTCTTTTTACAGCACAAGGAAAAAAAGTTTCTGTTCATCTCATATGAGAAAGAGCCAAATAACTTAAATATTATTTCAAAGCTTATTTTAGATTCAGCAAAATCTGTGAAATACATTTAAATGCAAGCTTAGTGAAGTGACTTCCATATGTAAATTTGCATATTACAACACCCACACAAACCACAGAAACCACAAATCTTAACAGACTGTGACCAATAAAGTGATTTACCTGGTTACTTTTCAATACATAATAGTGACATGCGACTTTTCAAAAGGGGCTAAATTGGCCCCTCTCACATCTTGTGGTAGTTGGACCAGTAACCACATCTTTTGGCTAGTATCTTTATGAGAAAGGAAGAAAGTGTTGGTGACCGCCAAATCATTTTCAGGATGTCAAAACTGCTGACTCATGGTCCTATGTCTTTCTCTAGACAACATAACATTCAACTGAGAAAATGGGGGACATAAAACACAGGGCTGGCTTATAGAATAGGTTTGGAAGTGCCAATTCAGTTATTTCTTTCTTCCTAACAATGTGACTTATTATTCCTAAAGTTAACATCACATGAATGGCCCTGACTATTCCTGGATGCACTGGCCTGGCAGATGGTCTTTTTGCAGTGATGGATAACAATTAAATATTAATAATACTAAAACTTCCATGACTGTATTCTCAATTCAGAGCTATAAAATATGATCTAAAGAAATATAAACAGGTAAAATTTTTTCCTAAAAGGAAGCAGGGTTCTTTGGAGAAATGGCTGAGGCAAGAAAGAAATGAGACAAGCTAGGGACTTTTCCTGTCAAAAAGTAATAGTTATTAAAAAATGACACAGGAAACAACTGACAAAGGATTAATCTACAAAATATACAGCAGCCCATGCAGCTCAACGCCAGAAAAACAAACAACCCAATCAAAAGGTGGGCAGAAGACCTAAACAGACATTTCTCCAAAGAGGACATAAAGATGGCCGACAAACAATGAAAAGATGAGCAACACTGCTCATCGCTAGAGAAATGCAAATCAAAGCTGTAAAGGGTGTCACCTCACACTGGTCAGAATGGCCATCACGAAAAAGTCTACAAACAACAAATGCTGGAGAGGATGTGGAGCAAAGGGAACCCTCTTGCACTGTTGGTGGGAATGTAAATTGATAGAGCAACTATGGAGACCAGTATGGAGATGTCTTAAAAAACTAGGAATAGAACTACCATGTGACCCAACAACCCCACTACTGAGAAAATTGTAACTGGAAGAGATATGTGTACCCCATGTCCGTTGCAGCACTTTTTACAACAGCTAGGACGTGGAAGCAACTTAGATGTCCATTGACAGATGAATGGATAAAGAACTTATAGTACATATATACAATGGAATATTACTCAGCTATAAAACATTAACACATTTGAGTTAGTCTTAATGAGGTGGGTGAACCTAGAGCCTGTTGAACTGAGTGAAGTTAGCTGGAAAGAGAAAGACAAATATTGTACATTAACGCATGTGTAGGGAATCTAGAAAGATGGTATTAATGAACCTATTTGCAGCACAGCAATGGAGAGGGACACATAGAGAACAGACACTGGACACAGCGGGGGAAGAAGAGGGTGCAACAAACTGAGAGAAGAACATGGAGACATATACATCACCATATATAAAACAGATAGCCAGGGGGAATTTGGAGGGAATCTAAGATGGGACAATTTAAGCATTAAAAAGAATATTGATGATAATGACTGTGATAATTCAAATTTATGCCAACTTCTGAATTCATCAAGAGCAAAAACTCTCATTGCTACTAGAGCATTAACTTGTTATTATAAAAACTGATGAAGGGAAACAAGGGCTTCCCTGGTGGCTCAGTGGTAAAGAATCAGCCTGCAGTGCAGGAGATGCAGGTTTGATCTTTGTGTTGGGAAGATCCCCTGGAGAAGGAAATGGCAACCCACTCCAGTATTCTTGCATGGAAAATTCCATGGTCAGAGGAGCCTAGTGGGCAACAGCTCATGGGGGGTTGCAAAGAGTTAGACATGACTTAGCTGCTAAACAACAACAAAGGAAAACAAAGCCTATATTTTGCTTTTCCTATATAAATGCATTTTGAGGGGGTAAATCAAACTCACCTGAAACTTGCAAGCCTGCTACTTCCCTGGGAGGTGGTTCTTCTTAGGACTTGTAAGTGCCAGACTGTCTGGTTCAGAGAGGTTGTCCTTACTAGGAATTTGGAAAACAGGGCTGCTTTTGATCCTGTGCCACCCCAAATGTATGAACCCAATCAGAGGTACCATAACAACCAGAACTTTGTAGTCTTTCCAGAAGTTCTGAAAGCCCATAGTACTTCAGCATCAGTGTACCTAAGAAAAGGTTGACAGTTAAAAACAAAATTAAAAAAAAAAAAAATCCCTCTAAAATTACACCTCTAAAGCACAAGCAAAATACTGCCCTCTAATAAAAGCTACCTGTTAAAAAGTTTCTAAGTACAATACATTGCAATGTTATTTAACAAAAAGAGGTAAGTTGCAGACTTACAGGGATAGCAGGAGATCAGGCTTGGAAACATACAGGACAACACTTAAAGTTTAGTCAGCAATTATGAAGGAGCAACATCACCTGCTGGGAAAGCTGCTGGAAACTTTGGGAACACTCATGCATCAATGTTATTGTCTTTATATAATTAATTTCTCTGACCCACAACAAGTTAAATCTATTTAGTCACAATTTTAACAGAAGAACCAAATGGCAATCCTTAAATATGCAGTGAGAATTCAGATTCTGCATTCTGATAGGATGTGAGTGATGATCTTTCCACTGAAATGTTGTCAAGCATTGGTCCCAATTGTAGCAGAAGACTTTTGGCTTGAACTCTGTGAATGCCATCTCCACATTTCTGTGCTGAGCCTCTGCATTTAGAGTGTTTACCCTTATCACTAACTATATCCTGTAAGGGTTATTTCTGCTTTACTGACTATGCCAAAGCCTTTGACTGTGTAGATCACAACAAACTGTGGAAAATTCTTAAAGAGATGGGAATACCAGACCACCTGACCTGCCTCTTGAGAAACCTATATGCAGGTCAGGAAGCAACAGTTAAGAACTGGACATGGAACAGCTGACTGGCTCCAAATCGGGAAAGGAGTACCTCAAGGCTGTTTATTGTTACCCTGCTTATTTAATTTACATGCAGAGTACATCATGAGAAACGCTGGGCTGGATGAAGCACAAGCTGGAATCAAAATTGCCAGGAGAAATATGAATAATCTCAGATATGCAGATGATACCACCCTTATGGCAGTTAGTGAAGAAGAACTAAAGAGCCTCTTGATGAAAGTAAAAGAGGAGAGTGAAAAAGTTGGCTTAAAGCTCAATATTCAGAAAACAAAGATCATAGTATCTGGTCGCATCACTTCATGGCAAATAGATGGGGAAACAGTGGAAACAGTGGTTGACTTTTTTTGGGGGGCTCCAACATCTCTGTAGATGG
Organism: Bison bison bison; assembly: GCF_000754665.1. Classification (NCBI taxonomy): domain Eukaryota; kingdom Metazoa; phylum Chordata; class Mammalia; order Artiodactyla; family Bovidae; genus Bison; species Bison bison. The sequence continues at coordinate 2,066,410 of NW_011494602.1, read as the reverse complement.
TGACTGCAGCCATAAAATTAAAAGACGCTTACTCCTTAGAAAAGTTATGACCGAACTAGACAGCATATTAAAAAGCAGAGACATTACTTTGCCAAAAAAGGTCCGTTTAGTCAAAGCTATGGTTTTTCCAGTAGTCATGTATGGACGTGAGAGCTGGACTATAAAGAAAGCTGAGTGCTGAAGAATTGATGCTTTTGAACTGTGGTGTTGGAGAAGACTCTTGAGAGTCCCTTGGACTGCAAGGAGATCAAACCAGTCAATCGTAAAGGAAATCAGTCCTGAATATTCATTGGAAGGACTGATGTTGAAGCTGAAACTCCAATACTTCGGCCACCTGATGCGAAGAACTGACTCACTGGAAAAGACCCTGGGAAAGATTGAAAGCAGGAGAAGGGGACGACAGAGGATGAGATGGTTGGATGGCATCACCAACTCACTGGACATGAGTCTGAGTAAACTCTGGGAGTTGGTGATGGACAGGGAGGCCTGGCGTGCTGCAGTCCATGGGGTCACAAAGAGTCAGACACGGCTGAGTGACTGAACTGAACTGCTAAGGGTTATTGTCAACAAAGTTTACTTGAAGAAACTAGGGCTAGGAACTTGTCTGCAGTTTCAAAGCTCCATAGTATTAAGAACAGTTTTTTTGCTCTGTCTGTTCTGGAAAGCATGAAATGTGGCCCAGGAGGTCTGTTTCTGATGATCTCTTGGGTTTGGGGTTGTAAGTCTAGATGACCTCTAAAGACTTCTTACACTTTTTTACTCAAGGGAGCTCACTAGGCTTTAGTGATGAGCTTATACACTCATAATGCTCTGAATGGACCCGCTCTCCAAGCTCCCTTCTGGGCAATGAAGGACAATAAGGACTGTTAAGAATTAGGTTCAGTGGCATATATGTGAGTTCCATTATGAAATCACTTATGGTAATTTTGTGTGAATGTGTTTAGAAAAATGTCTGAACATAATTTTTATTTATACCTTCCCTTTTAAGGCAAGATTAAAATATAGGACTAATGAGCTACATATCTGAACTGTGTTCTGTATGTACATATTAAAAATAAACAATGCTTAGAGTTATGCCTATGTACATATATTATTCCCAGCATTAGAAACGATTTCTCCTCGAAGTACAAATTCACATTTCATAAGGACTTTTTTGCTAACTTAAACAAATTGCTAAAGAAATCATGGCCTGCTTTGTAACTTCAAGTATTTTTAGCCCTCTCTCTTCCCTCAAGGGCTTTGGCATTCTATATGCTTTTTTGCAACCTTTAGGACCATGCCTTTTATTGACAAACTCATGTTCTAATCTTTGGAGAAAGTCAATCACAAATAACTGTATCATGATTACATTTCTTTGTGGAGCCCACTGTGCAAAAGCCTTTGGGGCATTTGAGATTTGAGGAACAATAAAACCTCTGAGGGAGGCCCTGGGTGATCAGGAATAATGAGGGAAGAGCTTGAAGACTTACTTCTGAGATGGAAGGAGGGACTTGAGGCTGTACCAAAGTCAATGGTCTGTGTTGACAGGTGGCATTTTTGTCCACAAAATACCTTCAATTAAAGGATCAGGATATACTGTCCTTTCACATCCAGTCTCAATACTTAAGGTGACTTTAAGCATCTCCAACTCTGTCCCTTTTGACATGAGCTTGTCAAGTCACAGCACTTTTCATAGACAGCACCTCTGCCCCTGTTTACTTCTCATGATCACTAACATATCATCATATTTGTCACTTTTTCGTGAGTTATGAACTTTTAGGAAAACAGCTTATAGAAAAGACTCATTAGGAACGGGGGTAGTAGTGGTTTAGTTGCTAAGTCATGTCTGACTCTTGCGACCCCATGAGCTGTAGCCCACTAGGCTCTCCTTCTCCATGTTTGGAATGAAAGAATAAAATAATAAAGCTGAGATGAATAACTCAATAACCAAACTTTAGAATAAATCCAGGTCCAAGCTGTAACAGCAATGTCTGGACTGTGGTACTATTCCCTCCATGCACAACAGATCACAGTATGGAATGTCATGTGCTAGGAGCCCTCGGATTAGGATCAACGTGGCTCCCTGTACTCAACGTCTCTTTGGGTCTTCCCTGGGTTAAGACAAGGGAGGTACTCCATTCTGTTTATATTGTGTTTAACAGGCGAGTATCCTTTTCCACTAGAATAAGATGCATTAAGGATCAGTGCATCTTTTTCTAGATTTAGGTTTAGTTCAGCCTTGCAATTAGTATCTATTTTGGCTGAAAACTCATTATTTGCCAAATGATCACTGAGGCCCAGCAACAGCACTTCCTGATATAATAATTTTAATATTTGCTCAACACCTACATGCAGCCATTTCCTCATATTCTCTGCGTCTCATATATTGATTTGGCTAATGGAGGTGAAAAAGCAGGTAACTGACTTCCAGTGATTATTCTGTCGTCCTTTGTGAGGCTTGGAAGATGATAAAGATCAGAATGACAGGGCATTTTACTTTACAAAGTACTTTTAGAGTCTTCACATTTAAATCCACATAAACACGCTGAGTATCACACCATCTCCAGCAAGTAAGATAGACTCACAATGGCACAGCAATCTTCACCTACTTCGTTTCTTTTACTTAGCGTCTTTCCAGCATTTTATATATACTGTCGCTTGTATAAATCACATACCAGGGCAGACACGTTAGACTTTACTAAATAAGGCTCCTTGCTAGTTGTAAGAAAAAGACAACAAAGTAGTTAGTGAAGTAATGTGTTCCTTATTTTTCTCGTATCTTCTTGTGGGGCTTTTGCTATGCTAAGTCACTTCAGTCGTGTCCAACTCTGTGCGACCCCATAGACGGCAGCCCACCAGGCTCCACCGTCCCTGGGATTCTCCAGGCAAGAACACTGGAGTGGGTTGCCATTTCCTTCTCCAATGCATGAAAGTGAAAAGTGAAAGTGAAGTCGCTCAGTCGTGTCCGACTCTTAGCGACCCCATTGATTGCAGCCTAACAGGCTCCTCCGTCCATGGGATTTTCCAAGCAAGAATACTGGAGTGGGGTGCCATTGCTTTCTCCGTGTGGGGCTTTTAAATACAATCAAATATACTAGGGGTATACAATTTGATTTAATCCATTTTTTTCTTCTAAAGTCTTTTTGTGGAATATTTTCAAAATGAAACTTAGTATCACTGCCCTTTTCTAAAAACTATAACACAGGCTTACTTTTTAAAGTTAGAAAATACAGTAATAAGAAAGCTAAAAAAATCTGTAATCTTTTTGGTTTTAACAAAAATATGACTGCAATATATACTCTCTCTTTGTAATCTCTTCTCCCTCCAATAATATAAATCTTCATTATGATTTTTAGTAGTTATATAGCTTTTATGGCGATATCCTAATTTAACAGATCACTGATTGATAGGAATCTGAGATTTTTTTCAGTTTTATTGCTAAACATGCTGAGTACTCTTGTAAATCCTCCAGAGTCCATGCTATAGCCTCTCTATGCTGCTTCTCAGGATAATCAAAGTCTTACTAGAATTCCTAACAATTAACTCATTTTTCAAATGAATTTAACAAGAAGGTTTTTAAAACTTTGACTTTTATAAAGGTTCACAGTGCTGAACAGCAGGGAGACAGGGAGTTCCAACTTGGGGATGGAAAACAAAGCTGGATACAGCTTTTCTTGAGATGGCCCTTCCCTCAAAACATTTGGCAAAGAGTTATTCCAAGTGGTGTGGAACTATTTTATGGACAGAAGAGATTCCTAAGTCTGAAGCAAGATTTTCTCAAGAATATGCTCAAAATGATCACATTTGCCAGGCAAAAACAGGCTGGCTTCTAAAATGAGTTAGTGCTTCTTCATTCACAGAGCGTTTCAAGTTTGCTTGGACTAAAGCAGTGACACAGACCACAGCAAGAAGACGTCTTCCCTCTCCTTACCCTCCTCCAGTCAACCTGCCACTGCCCGTATCTTTCCTGGGTCCTCTCTAAACACGCTCCTAAGAAAAGCAAATGAAAGCAGAAGGTGTAGGGCTCTTTTGCAAAGATGGAGGAAACTAAGAAAAAGGAAAAGAGATTAGTAAATTTTACATTAGTAAACAGAAAGTAGATATTTACAGTTTTATCCATTGAAATGCCTCTGTTAAGTATAGAAAATGTTTATACACCATTGACACAGATGCTTTCTTATATCCTTCTTTCCAAAACAAATACTTTGTATTATTCAAAAAGTTTCCTATTTTTTCTATTTGTTTCCATAGCAATTTTATGAGACCAGTTTATATATGAGGAAACAGTAAATGATTCTAAAATTATTGTCAGTTAATATGGCACACGTCTTGGAGTTTGGAGTCCTAAAGTCTAGGCTGGTATTCTTAATGGCAGTTTTCAAAAGTTGAGTATTAGTATCTCAGCTTTGGCAAGAGTCAATCAGAATTGCCAGTGCATAATGATGTGTGCCAAGAACATTCTGGGCACTGCTGAATAGCTGTGCGGGTCGCTGAGGTCAGGTTCCCCAGTGTATTACACCTGGCATGTCTTTATTCTCACAGTGGGATACATTAGAGGTTAACAGGTCTTGTGCCACTTGGTCCAAAATGAGAGGGCAAACAAGCCCATATCCTCTAAACACACACCCATGATCTAGTAATGGATGAGTGGAGCTAATTTTAGCCGCTATTTTTTTTTTTAAGCTCAGTTCTTAGTGCTGAATAAATAGTGAGAAATCAATGAGCAGAATGGAGAAAAACTGGTTACATCTCTGCCCCACTAAAATATCATAATCTTTTTGACTGCATAGAACTGATCAGTAACGTGAAGGGCAAAAAAAAGCACTTAATTCTAAACAACCTGGCCCTGGCTATCAGATTACTCTTTGTATGCACGCAGTTAAAACCACCGCGTTTCGCTATCCATTAGGCCTACAATAACCCGGATGCAAGCAATGCGGGGAAGGCTCTCATTCTGCCTATTGGGCTTGCGGGGCGCCATCTGCTGGCCTCTTGAACACAGTGTAAGGCAGATTCTTAACGTCTTCATCTGGCTCCGTTTAAATTTGAAAAAAAAAATAACGTTTAAAACATTTTTCAAAATTATTGAATGTAATTTAAACATGAAGAGAACACTAAATGGAAAGTTGAACAGTTAATTAACCCAGCTCTTGTGGCTGCGATATTTCATTAAATTTATTGGAATTGTATAATGCCTTTTCTTCTGGCGTGACGAATGTTGATTTTAAGTATCTGTGAATTCCTCATTCCTGAAATCTAATTACTGACCCTGAAAGTAGTTCTTTTTATCCTCAATTTTAATACAACAGTTCACATTTTGGCAATTTTGTGTACACGTTAGAAAGGACTGCATGGTGTCTTCAGGCCTATTGAACTGACTGGTATGCCAAACAGAACAATAATTTCTTTTTCTTTTCCCCCTTTTCTAACTACATCACCTAAAATAACAGCTTTGCTGAACTTTGTCTTGTCAAAACACAGACAACAAAAAAATTACTGTCAATCCTTGATTAACTGAGTGGACCATGTGTCTTAGTGGCTTAGTCCTGTCCCGACTATTTGTGACCCCACGGATAGTAGCCTGCCAGGGTCTTCTGTCCATGGAATTCTCCAGGCAAGAACAGTGGAGTGGGTTGCCATTCCCTTCTCCAGGGGATATTCCCCACCTGACCCAGGGATCAAACCCGAGTCTCCCTCACCGCAGGCAGATTCTTTACTGTCTGAGCCACCAGGCTTACGAAAAAATAATGGAACGCTTCATGAATTTGCCTATCATCCTTGCACAGGGGCCATGCTAATCTTCTCTGTATCGTTCCAATTTTAGTATATGTACTGCCGAACCTGAGCTCTAAGTTTCCTTTCTGCAAAATCTTTCCCCTACCTTGACCAGTAGGCAGTAACTGGTCAGAATCAGCTGACCAGCACAGCCTGGTCTGGAGCGGGTCAGAACCAGGCGCAGAGCATGGTAAAGGCATAAGCATTTTACGATCTCTGATATCCTCTACTCCATTACTGTGAATTCAGTGTCTTTATAAATAAGTAGTATACTGGAAGCATCACAAGTTTTATATGGGAGCTTTTAACTGTCCACAACCTAAAATTTGAACAGCAAGTGAATAAGTAGCAACTAACAAGGAAAAGACGATCAGCTTTCTGGCAGGCTGTGGCTTATCAGAAAAGTGTGGAAAGTCGTTATAAAACTTAGGGTTGTCTGAGAATCTTTCCAGTCCCTTTCACCATCTTTACACCTGCCATTTGACATGGAAGCTGGTGGGGAGTTACTGAAGACAGTGGAGTGGGCTCTTAGTGCTGCAGCAATGCCTTTATGTTCCCCTGGTCAGATGTGAATCTCAAAAGGGCTGGTTTCTGTCCTCACCATTTCTGAGATTTCTATTTTACTCTCTAACTTGGTTTCTTCAGATAACCTACTGGCCAGAGGACACTGTGGCTACTGGGTCTGAGCCCCTCTGCTTCCCGCTCCCATGTGGTAAAACTTCCGTCTCAGCTCCCATTTTCACGTCCTTCCTCACTGTCTCGGAGGAGGACCAGACACTTCTGGTCAGTCAGTCCCACCTGCCACTGTGTCTTCAGGGTCCCAACTCTATCACCCCCCCCCCCCCCCCAATTCTACTTTCTATCTCCCACTTGGAACTGGTCTTCCTCCTTGGCAAAACTGTTTTTCTCCACTGAAAAGGACCAAAAGCAAATTCCCTAAAGCCACTACCCTTTACTGGCCCTTCCTTCTAGGTACTAGACACTGATTCCTTTCAAATAACACATTTCTAGAGCCAATTCCCAGGAGAAGGCAATGGCACCCCACTCCAATACTCTTGCCTGGAAAATCTCATGGACAGAGGAGCCTGGTAGGCTGCAGTCCATGGGGTCGCTAAGAGTCAGACATGACTGAGCGACTTCACTTTCACTTTTCACTTTCATGCATTGGAGAAGGAAATGGCAACCCACTCCAATGTTCTTGCCTGGAGAATTCCAGGGACGGTGGAGCCTGGTGGCTGCCGTTTATGGGTCGCACAGAGTCGGACACGACTGAAGCGACTTAGCAGCAGCAAAGCTAATTCCCACTTCCATCTTCACACCCAAGTAATTTGCTTTTGTTCCACTCTCCATGGAAACCGCTTTGACTATAAAGATCACGAATCTCTCCCTATAATCTCTCTACAGCACTTTTCATGAGTTCTTGAAACTCTTTAAGTACCTGAGGCTAGTCTGATCCTTCTCGGTCTCCTTTAATGGTTCCTTGGTCTCCATTCACCTGTTCACCCTTCTCAAAGCTCTGTCCTTGGCTGTCTTCTCCCTCTGTTCATTTCCTGGGTGTCCTCATTCACAACCAAAGCTTCTACTTTAGCTTTGTGACTCCCATGCCTTCATTTCCAGCTTAGTCCCACATGTCCCATGCTGCTGTTCCCCACAAGTGTCTAAACTCATCTCATATAAAAATGAATCCTCTTTCCTTCCCAAATTGCTGTTTCTCCTCTACTTCCTGCCTTTTTTTTTTAAAATAAAGAAATTATCTACCTCACTGTTCAACTAGAAAATCTAAATACGGTGGATTCTGCTGTTTCTTAAACTCCCCATCAAGTCAGTCACCCAATTCTCCATTTGACCTGACATTTCTTTTGCACAATTTCTCCCTACCGCCATAGTCCAGACCCTCATTACCTCACTTGCTTCTAGTCCAATGGTTCTCAGTGTGGTTCCTTCGCCACTGGCAGTAGCATCACCTGGGAATTTATCAGAAATGTAAACTCTTGGGCTGCCCCGGAGCGACTGAATCAGAACTCTATACTGGGATTCAGTAATCTGTGTTTCAACAAATTCTTTAGGTAATTCTGAAGCTTAAATCTGAAAACCACTATTCCACTCTCTACCCTCTTAACACTGCTATCTTGGTGAAAACAACAACAGATACAGTTGTGTTGCTCAGAAGCCTTCAATGACATTTTTGACTAGAAGTGAAACCTACACTTCTTTGTACAGCACAAAAGATGGGATCTAGTTCCTGCCTACCAGTTTCCACAAGGTAAAGCACAATACATCGTCTTAGTAAGAATGCACTGTTGTGTAGTGATTAAGTGGACAAGCTGTGGAATCCTATTGCCTGGGCTTTGCATCTCTGCCTTATTACAGTACAGCTGGCTGTGACCCTGGATGATTCCTTAACCTCACAATGTACATCATCCATAAAATGAGAGTAACACTGACAGCCATATCACAAGGTTGTTGTGCAGTTATCACACACCTGGCACTCACGCTGGACTCTGTTACTAGATTTCAGGATGTTATAGAAAAGGTTGCTGCTAAGTCGCTTCAGTCATGTCCGACTCTGTGCGACCCCATAGACAGTAGCCCACCAGGCTCCCCCGTCCCTGGGATTCTCCAGGCAAGAACACTGGAGTGGGTTGCCATTTCCTTCTCCAATGCATCAAAGTGAAAAGTGAAAGTGAAGTCGCTCAGTCGTGTCTGACTCCTAGTGACCCCATGGACTGCAGCCTACCAGGCTCCTCCGCCCATGGGATTTTCCAGGCAAGAGTACTGGAGTGGGGTGCCACTGCCTTCTCCCATAGAAAAGGTTAACAGGCTCCAAAAGTGAGGGCCAGGAAAGTTCATCATGAAGGAAAGAAGGAAACTCAAGGACAAAGCAAAACAGCAAAGACAGGGTGATAAATTCATATTTGTTTCTCTGACAACAATTAATGAAGTTAATGGTGCTAAGTGATTAAATATGAGGGTTCCATATGAGGGTTCCATCATCCATAATGATGCTTTGAGTAATGATGGAAATCAAATTCTAACCTCCCCCACTAAGTATGATCTTAAGCAAAAGACTTATTTCTTGCCTCAATTTCATAGTCCATAACATGGTGCTATATAATGAGAATTCCTATATATTTACCTAGGACTTCCCTTGTGGCTCAGACGGTAAAGCATCCGCCTTCAATGAAGACCAGGGTTTGATCCCTGGGTCAGGAAGATCCTCTGGAGAAGGAAATGGCACCCCACTCCAGTACTCTTGCCTGGAAAATCCCATGGATGGAGGAGCGTGGTAGGCTACAGTCCATGGGGTCGCAAAGAGTTGTACACGACTAAGCGACTTCACTTGGTCTTGGTCTTACCTACGTAAATATTTGTTTATCCAATATCTGATATGTGAACATTCAATACAGGGCAGCAATTATTCTTATTGTATGTACAATATCTTCAATACAAATCAGATATAAAAACAGGCACTTCTGGAGACTCCTGTCTGATCCAAGCTCTGGGGAGTGTGCAGACAGATGTCAGTCCCAGGACTGACTGTGGGAAGAGTTGAAGTTATGCTGTCTTTCGGGAACAGTGGGTATCCAGTAACTGATCACTGCAGGGATATAGTCTTGATTCTTCCCTCCAACTTAGGACAACTCTCAGAGTTACTGTGAGACTTGGTAGATACTCTCCTTGGGACCATACTGCAGCTCAACTTTTTCTACCCACCATTCTACCTCTTTTCTTCCTTGGTAAGATCCAAAAAGTACTAATAAATGTCCTGGTCATAAATCTCCTTAGGTCTGCTTCCCAGGGAACCCCATCTAGGACAATCTGGAAACATCTTGTTCATTTATCAATGTACTTGTTGACTGTTGCCCCTCCCATTATTAAATATAAGGTCAATGTGATCAGGGCCATGCTCGTGTTGGCCACTTCTGTATCTGCTAACTAGGCAGTGTGACAAATATGAATATAAACTGCCGGTGTTAATGAATGCATCAATGAAACTGCGGGTAGAGCGAGCCTCTGAAACACCAACAGGATGTGAGCCTGCTCTGGAATGGGAGGAAGAAGCATATGACCTCAGGAGGCCTCCATCTCAGCAGGGTTTCCATGCCCAGAATGTCCAAAGCGCCAAGTCCTGCTTCTGCCGTCCGAGCTAGTACTGCCACACGCTGCGGAGTGCTCCCGTCAGAGGGCGGCTCTCCAGGCAGACACAGGTCTCAGGGCCAGGGCATTCGGCGCCTTCCCTCGGGCGCCTTTTCGGTCTACGTTTCGGTGCGGCCGCGCGGATCCGAGGGAGGAGAGTGCACACCCGGCGCTGTGCGCACACCTTCGGAGCACCCCCGCTCCTCCGCGTTCCTCCCGGCAGCAAGCGCCCAGCGCCGAGGCTGCAGGTTAAACGCAGTCTCTAAGGAGCCGGCCCCCCAGCCCCGCCCCCGGTCTCCTTCAGTGACCTTTCCGAGCGAGGACGAGGCAGCGAGGAGCCCCGGCCCCCCTGCAGCCGGGCAGAGAGTC
>NW_011494602.1:2054636-2055884 GCF_000754665.1 Bison bison bison | reverse complement strand
CGGGGGTGGCGACCGGAAGACCGGGGGCGGGGCTCGTCTGGTGTCTCTCTAGGCACACTGTCGGAAGTGGAAACGTTAAATGACGGGTCACACGGCCTTGCTGAGGCACAGTGTCTCCCTTTTTGCCCGCGCTTAAGAGGCGCTCATGGAATGGAAACGTGACCAACCGCTCTCGGCGGGTCCCGGGCCTTCCGGCCTTGACCAAGGGCGACGCTCCGGATCCCGCGGCCGCTCACCAGCCCCGGTTTTCCGGAGCGACCGCCCAGAAGACCCGGAGAGAGGGCGCCGCCGCGGCCGCCCCTGTGGAGTGGGGCGTGCGGGAGGCCCTCAGCGGTGCGCCGTCCGCCCCTCGTCCTCGCGGGGGCTTACGGGGGTCGGAGGCCCCTGAGTCTGTGCGCTCGCCGGCTAGCTCATGTCCGTGCCGTCACCCCTCCCGCTGATGCGCTCGAGGGCCAAGACTGCATTCTTCTGTTCAAAGGAACTGTAAGAGAAGTTATGCTCATGGATAACTGTCTCACAATGCACCCGCCATTGAGAAAGCCACCTTCATCTGCCAACCCGTGTTTTCTATACTCGTTCCCCATCAAACATTCGGGAGACTTTTCCCCTTTTTGTGCTAGTAATTTTCAAGAAACATTCTGTGTCACAGAAATGTTGCGTTTTATTTTTCTCTCTCTCGATCGCCCTTCTCCCTGGCATAGCGGGTAACTGGTTTGTCACCGGCCAATCGAGCTCGCCTTGTTCGCGGTCTCTAGATAGAGGTCCTTCACCGCCATGATTGTTTTGGGCCCTCGTTGGAAGCCGCGAGACCTTGCACGGAGGACATTTTTGTTTTTGGAAGATCCCGCGCGCTCTTCCGGCCGTTAGCTTAGTGTTCGCCGCCATCTTAAGTCCTGGTTGTGGCTTCAAGCGGGCCTCGAAGCAGCCCAGGCCATCTTGTGTTTGGGCGGCGGCTGCAGGGCTTTTCTGCGCGCCCGGGAAGCGGGAAGGAGATCGGCATCCGGAACACCAGAGCTTCCAAAGGCTGGCTTGTGAGCCTCTGGCCTCCTTTCTAGTCTGAGTTTGCACAGCCAGGTACCCTGGACAGTAACTAAACAAAAGCCCGACCCCAAACCCTGCCACCATCGTAGGTAAGAACTTGGAAATGCTGGGAACCTAAGATGTTCCTTCCCTTGCACTCAGCTGTGAGTCCAGCTCCTCTCCCGCTTCGGTTATTTCCTTTGATTAGTGAACCTTTCCTGAATTCTT
>NW_011494602.1:2041049-2054536 GCF_000754665.1 Bison bison bison | reverse complement strand
CCTTGTTCTTCCTCCTCTCTGTTTTAAACAGAAGGGTGCCGGAAGCCTGGGCTTGACAGTGGAAGTTTTGGCCTGGGAAATTGTTATTATTTGGACGAAATGGAGTACAGTGACAGGGCCAGGTATTTGTATCAAACATCTACATTATATGGAGAAGGCGAAGGCACCCCACTCCAGTACTCTTGCCTGGAAAATTCCATGGATGGAGGAGCCTGGTGGGCTGCAGTCCATGGGGTCGCTAAGAGTCGGACAGGACTGAGCGACTTAGCAGCAGCAGCAGATTCTCCTTCCCAGTTTTCAGTTTGTGACATACAGATTGTGTTTGTATATACATTCATTCATTTATTCAGTACATTTGTTGAGTACCTGGTGTGTACTAGGTTGTAAGGATTCTGTAGTAAATGAAAACCACTTTATTTCATGAAGTTTCCATTCTGTCACCTTGAGAGCTACTAGGTTGGGCAAGTAACAGTGTTTTCTGGTTCTTAGACCTGCTATAATACACAAACAAGTATTCGTTTGCTCCTTCCCCTATCTTCCCCCGCTCCTTTTTCCTCCTGGACTAGGAATAAATCATACTGACACTTTATTTCTTGGATCCTGGACCTGACTGCATTTGTAGATGAACCGGTTCATTTTACGAACAATATTCAAGGTACTTACGGCCTTGCTGCTCCAGCTGTGAACTGTGTATCAGCCGCTTGAACATCACCTGGGAGCTTGTTAGAAACGCCGCTGACTCCGAATCTGCCGCGAGAAGCGCATCTTAAGTTCAGACAGCACTGACTGAGGGCACGGACTAAAGACAAAGACTTTCTCTTTACAACTTGTGCTTCTGGAACAATATATGGTCAGTATAGTCCACGCTTTAAATGAAGTGGACGTGTGGCTTTATATTCATCAGTTTAATGTCAAGATGCCAATTTAGCATTCTAAAAAGTTGAGGATTTGTCAGCCCCATATACTGTTAGGTAACATTTGCTATGCAACACCTTTTGTCCTATGTGCATGTTTTATTTTTAATTTATTTGAAGTTGAACTCAAAATTCTGTTTGTTTTCAGTAGTTCAATATCAACTTGGAAAACCTTGGGGCATAGTTTACCAAAGCTTTTTTGGCACCTTGCATTCTGTCATTTTAAAATAACAAATCTAAATTTAATTTATTTCAGGGGTTCTCAGCTTTGGTTCTCAGCTATGAAAAAATCACTTGGGGTGCTTAAAAAAACCAACAACCCAGACCAGTATCAGCAGACTCTGAGATCTGTGGATGGAATTTAAGGAAGTTAAGGTATTTGAGAAACAACAAATGAGTTTTATATTTTCTGTGTTGCTATTTGTTAGATTTTTCTCCCTTGTATATTTACTTAAAATAATTATGAAGAGAGTTGGACTGGAAATGTGGTGAACTAGCTTCTTAGTAACCCATCAGCTTGCTGTTTATTGTGTCCTAAGCAAGTTATTCAGTCTTTCTTTCCTTTATCCATCTAAATATTAATTGGGAAAAGAAGAATGAAGGTCCTGTTATGTTTTACTTAGTCTCTTGTGTATGTTGCAAAATGTAATGGATATTTATATTCTGTGCATGTGAGGAAAAGAAGTATTTTGCAAGTGTAATATTCACTGCTTCTGATTTTCCTATACTGTATCTTGTATATGCTGGTAAGCATAATGGGTCTGGAAATGAATTCTAGAGCCAGACTCTCTGGGTTGAAATCCTAGCTCCTCCAGCTACCAGCTTAAACTGATTACTTAACCCTTTTGTGCTTCAGTCTGTTGTTTAGTTGCTAAGGGGTGTCTGACTCTTGCTTACCACATGGACGGTAGCCTGCCAGGCTCCTCTATCCATGGGGTTTCCCAGCAAGAACACTGGAGCAGGTTGCCATTTCCTTCTTTAGGGAATCTTCCCAATGCAGGGATCAAACCCGAGTTTTCTAAATTGGCAGGCAGATTCTTTACCACTGTGCCACCTGGGAAGCCCTATACCTTAGTTCAGTTCAGTCGCTCAGTCGTGTCCGACTCTTTGTGACCGCATGAATCGCAGCACTCCAGGCCTCCCTGTCCATCACCATCTCCCAGAGTTCACTTAAACTCACGTCCATTGAGTCAGTGATGCCATCCAGCCATCTCATCCTCTGTTGTCCCTTTCTCCTCCTGCCTTCAGTCTTTCCCAGCATCAGGGTCTTTTCCAGTGAGTCAGTTGCTTCATCTCAAAAATAGGGTTGATATGAGGGTCAGATAAGTTAATACAAGAAAAGTGCTGAAAACAGTGCTTGGCACTTAGTCACAGCTATGTAAATGTTAATTAGGTATTATTCTATTTAAGTCTTTGGATTATTAAAGTTTTGTTCATACATTCAAATCACTAATGGGTAAAGGTATTGTAGTTCCATGACTTTTTAGGCCACGTATCCATTTGGGAAAGAGGGTGATTTAAATACAATATGCCAAGCCAGGAAGATGTGTGAGTGAGAGGTTTTTTTAATGATCTTTTTCTTTTCTCTGAATAGCTTTATGGAGGTATGATTGTCGTACAGTAAACAGCACATACTTAAAGTATACTGTTTGATGGTGATTTACATGTATATACCAATGAAATCAACACTTGAGTCAAGATAGTGAATGTACTCGTCACCTCCCAAAAGTTTTCTCTTGTCCTTTTGTAAACCCTCTGGGCTCTTCTAGACAACTGCTGCTCTGTTTTCTGTCACTCTTGCATTTCCCAGAATTTTATCTAAATGGAATCTTCATGTATGTGCTGTCTTGGGGGGTGGGGTAGTCTGCTTTTTTTCACTCATTATAATTGAGGGCCATCTTTGGTGCAAGCATCAGTGTTTCATTCCTTTGTAATTGCTATATTCAGCAATTTGTTAGACTAATTTGTTTGCACATTTGTTAATTGAAGGGCATTTGGGTTGTTTTTATTTTGATAGTGGTCATTTTCACATTGGAAAAAAAAAAAAGTAATTATTTGGTGGCCAGTCAGTTCAGTCGCTCAGTTGTGTCCGACTCTTTGCGACCCCATGAATCGCAGCACGCCAGGCCTCCCTGTCCATCACCAACTCCCAGAGATCACCCAAACTCATGTCCATCGAGTTGGTGATGCCATCCAGCCATCTCATCCTCTGTCGTCCCCTTCTCCTCTTGCCCCCAATCCCTCCCAGCATCAGAGTCTTTTCCAAGGAGTCAACTCTTCACATGAGGTGGCCAAAGTACTGGAGTTTCAGCTTTAGCATCATTCCTTCCAAAGAACACCCAGGCCTTCCATATGCAGAGAACCTAGGAGGTGCCAGTGGTAGACTGTGTTTGTTTGGGACTTTGTCTTTGACGTTGTTTAGTTTATGCATTCACGTTTTCTGAATGAAACGTTATAGTTTTTTAGATGCCAAACATGTCATCTATATTGAGTTGTTAGTGCGTTGGATCTCTTTTATTGAGATATAATTTATATGTAACTTAATAGTTTCATATGTACAACACAATTGTTTGATATATGTATATATAGTTAAACAACTCAGGGGGTTAGGGGTGCTGACCCTCTGTGCTGTTGAATATCTGCATACAACTTTACAGTGACAAGCTCACAACTCAGCCCCCATCTGAGATTCCACATCTTTGAATTCAACCAACTGTGGATCATGTGGTACTGTAGTATGTATTTATTGGGAAAAATCCAAGTGAAGTGGATTCTCATAGTTCAAACCTTGTTGTTCAAGGGTTATCTGTATAGTACGGTTTTATTAACTGATCACCATGTGGTACATTCCCAGGGCTTACTTATTTCATAACTGGAAGTTTGTACCTTTTGACTCCCTTCACCCATTTCACCATCCCCTACCATCCCTTCCTCAACACCCCACCCCCTGCCCTTGCCCCACCAACGACCACCAATATTTTCTCTGTATCTGAGTTTGGTGTTTGTTTTGTTTTAGATTTCACAGAAAAGTGGATCATATTATATTTGTCTTTCACTGTCTTACTTATTAGAAGAATGCCCATTATGTTGTCGCAAAGAGCAGGATTTCCTTTCTTCATGACTGAATAGCATTCCATTATATATATGCATACACCGTAATTTCTTTATCCATTCATCTATCATGGACACTTAGGATGTCTCCCCTGTCTTGGCTATTGTGGTTAATACTTCAGTGAACATGGAGGTGCAGATTACCTTTTCAAGTTAGTGTTTTTCTTTTCTAAAGATAAATACTGTGAAGTGGAATTGCCACATCATATGGCAGTTATATTTTTAATTTTTTGAGGAACCTCCTTACTGTTTTCTATAGTGGCTAACCAATTTAAATTCCCATCTACAGGACACAAAGGCTCCCCTTTTTTCACATCCTTACCAATACTTCAGTTGCTCAGTAGTGTACGACTCTTTGTGACCCCTTTGACGTCAGCACGCCAGGCTTCCCTGACAGTCACCAACTCTCGGAGCTTGCTCAAACTCATGTCCATCGAGTCAGTGTGTCGTCCCCTTCTCTTCCTGCCTTCAGTCTTTCCCAGCATCAGGGTCTTTTCCAGTGAGTCAGTTCTTCACATCAGGTGGACAAAATATTGGCCATCACCAGCACTTATTTGTTGTCTTTTTGATGATAGCTATTCTGACAAGTGTGAGATGACATCTCATTGTGATTTTGAGTTCCTTTTCTCTGGAGATTTGGAGGTGCTGAGTAGGCTGTCTGAGGTCATGTAAAAAGGTAGGATTTGAACGCATGTCATTTTTGCTAGAACCCGAGACCATGATTGCCTTGTGGGTCAGCGCCTGTTTCTGACAAAGTATTAAATAAAAATTAGATGCTGTTTTTTAGTGAAGCAACCACACAGGGCAAGGTGGGGATTTTCTGTGGGCCCCACAGGAATGGGAGGCCCAGAACTTGGCTTAGATGACCACGTTAAGGGTATAGAGTGAACTGTGGACTTAATCTTGGTGGGAGATTTCAGTATATGACCTACATTTAAAGAAAAAGAAAACAAAATCCTAATTTTTTTTGTGTCACTTGCATTATTTTCCTGTTGTTTCCATTTGTTTTTTGTTTTTTTTGTCAAGTTCACTTTGGCATTCAGAATTATCATATGAATAATAGGAAAAGCTGATTCACTACTTTTTTACACTGTAATTACCTTTTCAAATTTTATCAGAGTTGTTGTCAGCAAGATCTTTACTCATTTATCATTTTTCCTTGGTATTTTGTTAAGGTTTGTGATTCCTTCTTCATATTGTCCTTTTATGCGTGTGTGATAAAATTAGATTGGGGGAGTAGGGGCAACAGGTTATGAAATGATTTCTCATTCCTGAATTACAGTTGTTCCTTCATAAATTCTAGGGCCTTTGTTGTTTTAAGACAATAGAAGAGAGTATAACATATTCTTGGTAAAGTTTGAAATCTGGAGATTAGAAGCCTAAAGCTAATTTCTGATCTTTTAAATTCTGAGTAGGTGCTTTGGCTTGTGATGCAGACCGGCAGTGCTAGATGGAAGACAAATGTGAATTTCAGAGTGCCTTGAATTTTCCCACAGAATAATCTAGAAGGTCACAAACTTTAATAGAGTTTATCTCTGCTTTGTATTTAAATGACAGGACAATCGTGATATTGTTTCATCTACTTCCATTCCCTCCCCAAATTAATTTTCTTAAGGATTTTAGGATCTTTCCCTCTCCACTAAAAACACATATTTTTGGTGAGGTCAGACGCTATTGAAGACTTTTTGTGAAAGAATGCCTGTTTACAGGTCAGAGAAAATGGGCTCAAGAATGCAGGGTAGAGGATGAGATACTGTTTGTAAGACATATACTTTAACTTCTCAGTATGTTTATGAAGATTATATGCTTTGAGATATTTGGAAAATTGATCTTTTTGGAGCTTGTTCTGAACTTCTTAAAAACAGGGTGTAAAGTAAAAATTCTACTGCATGTAGACTCGAATCGGCAGCTCTGATAAAGCTTTTTTAACATTTATGCTTTGAACCCCAGGCCCTGAGCTTGCTGTTCCCTCCTTAAAGTAATGCTAGGAGCCTAGGAAGGTAATTTTTTAAGGTGCATGCTTGCTTTTTAACTGTGTGTGTGCACATTTATCTTTTAATGATCAGTATGTAGAGGCTAATAATACCTTTTTCATTCAGATGAATGTAAGGATGTCAGTATTTTAAGGACAAAAACAAGTCACTGAAAACCTCACATTTATGACCTAATAAGGCTGAAACTCCAGTACTCTGGCCACCTCATGCGAAGAGTTGACTCAATGGAAAAGACTCTGATGCCGCGAGGGATTGAGGGCAGGAGGAGAAGGGGACGACAGAGGATGAGATGGCTGGATGGCATCACCGACTCGATGGACGTGAGTCTGAGTGAACTCCGGGAGTTGGTGATGGACAGGGAGGCCTGGCATGCTGTGATTCATGGGGTCGCAAAGAGTCAGATACTACTGAGCGACTGAACTGAACTGAACTGAACTGATGACCTAAAACTTCAACCAGGTATCTCTTGCCCCTTATGTTCAATACAAAACACTTCCATATTTTCTTTACATTTATATGCATCTTAGCTCTCTCAACTTTGGCTGCATGATATATGTAACTTACGTGTTATTTGTGTATTGAAATAGGACCAGAGTACCTTGACCTCCTGTTTAGAGGGTTTAATAAGGAATTTGGGATTTGGAGACAGTAAAGATGTATTAGATTAATAGGTATAAGTCTAAAACAGTAACACAGTCTGTAGCCACTGATTTCAGTAACATCAGCAGATTCCAATTAGCAGGCTTGACACTTACCTTTGCCCTGCTCCAGGTTATCAGAGGGAATAAGAATGGCCCCTGTTCTCAGAAAGCTCTGGTCACAGGGAGGGGAGGGACTGAGGAGCAGAGTTAAGTGAGTGGAGGGGGTGTGGAAGGGCTGGGCTGGCTCAGAGAAGGGACCCTTCACCCTGGGGATCCCTAGAGAGCTCCCGAGAAGCAGGCGGCAGCTCAGTTGGGTTTCCAATGATAACTCGATCTTAGGAAGAGAGGACCTTCTCTAGTGTGACACGCATATGTACACATATGTGCTGGCCCTGCGTGTTCAAGGTCACATGCCCAAGTTGGCTGTGGAGGCCTCGGAGCTGTGACGGTCCCTGAGCCGGGGGTGGTGGGGCTCATACCTGCTCCAGTTCCTCGCCTGACGGTTTCGAGGCTGGAGAGTGCCAGGATGGAGACTGGAGCTTCTTGGAGAGGCCCGGGCCCTTCAGGACGACCAGCTCTTGGGGCCTGAGACCGCCTGGCACCCCCTCCTGTGGTTTTCCCTCCTTGGGGGAGGCAGACGGCTGTCTGCGGCTTCCTCTGTCCTGTCCCGGACGACAGGCGCTGAGAGGAGAGAGCGCCCTGTGTGCTGCCCCAGGCCCCTGGCAAATGGCCTTCCTGTGTTTAGACTTCAGCCTCCCAGGGTTTCATAAAAGGACAGTGAAGGCCTTGCCCCTCACCGCCCCAGGGTGGTCGTCAAGGCAGCAGTAACGCAAGGGGTCAATCAGAGATACCTATGGGCACCGCTGCCACCTCGCCAGATGTGGGGAGACTCAGCAGGAGGCTGGTGCTCTCTGGCGCTTCTGCTGCCCGTCCCTTCTGTTGGCCTGTTCTGTTATGAATACGCGTCTGCACGTCTTACACACACCTTCTCTCAGTTTGTGGTTCCACCTCACCCCCCTCCCCAACTGAAGTTTAATTTTTTTAACCTTTTTGTTTTGAAATAATTATAGATTTGCCCCAAATTGGCATAAAAGTACATGGAGTCCCCTGTACCCATCGCCCAGCTTCCTCCAGTGGTGACATCTTTTGTGACTAGAGTGCAGTTATTAAAACCAGAAAGCTAACATCGGTACAACCTCCAGAGCTTATGAGATGGAACCAGTTTACATGCATTTGTGTAGCTGTTTTTATCATGTGTTTCTATTCCTGTAACCAGCACCACAAGCACAGTGTAGAGTTCCATTGCCAGAGCTTCCTTCTGCAGCTTCCCTATTCCTAACCCCTGGCAACCACGAATGTGGTCTTCGCTTCTATAATTTTGTTGTCTGAAGAATGTTATATGAGTGGGATCATACATTCTATAACCTTTCAGATTGTCTTTTTTCTCCTGAGGATCATCCCCTTGAGATGATCCAGCCAAGCGGTCGTGTGTGTCAGCGGTTCAGTTATGGTTGCTGAGTGATGTCCCATGGTACAGATACGCCAGATCTGTTTAACCACTCACCCACTGAAGGACACCTGGGCTGTTTCCAGTTTTTGGCTGTTACGAATAAAGTCACTATGAACATTTGGCTACAAATTTTTATGTGAGCCTAGGTTTTCATTTTTCTGGGGTGAATTACCAGGAGTGCAAATTTTAGATTATGTGGTAAGCACATGGTTAGTTTTGTAGGAAGCTGTCAACAATCTCTTTTCTAGAGTGGCTCTGTGATCTTTACAGTCTTTCCAGTAGTGTAGGAGACATGCCTGTTCTCTGCATCTCCACCAGCATTTGGTGTTACCTGTTTTTTTTTTTTAATCTCTTTTTTTATTAGCCATTCTGGTAGGTATGTAGTGATGGCTCATGATGTTGAGTGTTTTTTTTTAATTGAAATATAGTCAGTGTATACTGTTATGTATAGTCAAGCCAACAAAGGTCTATATAGTCAAGGCTATGGTCTTGCCAGTCGTCACGTACGGTTGTGAGAACTGGACGATAAAAAAGGCAAGGCTTCAAAGAATTGATGCCTTCAAACTGTGGTTCTGGAGAAGACTCCTGAAAGTCTGTTGGACAGCAAGGAGATCAAACCAGTCAATCTTAAGGGAAATCAACCCTGAATACATGTTGGAAGGACTGATGCTGAAGCTCCAGTACACTTGGCGCATTGGAAAAGTCCCTGATGCTGGGAAAGATTGACAGCAGAGGAGAAGAGGGCGTCAGAGGATGAGATGGCTGGATGGCACAATGGATATGAACTTGGGCAAACTTCAGGAGATGGTGAGGGACAGGGAGGCCTGGCATGCTGAAGTCCATGGGGTCGCAAAGAGTCGGACACGACTGGATGACTGAACAACAACTGTTTTTTAGTTTCAGGTGTACTATATAAATGATGCCTCATTTGCATACAGCATAAAATGATTCGAGTGTCTTTCATGCTTATTTCCCATGTTTGTCCTCTGCTGACATACGTGGTAATGTCCTTTGCCCACTTTTTGACTGGATTGGTTTTATTTTTTTACCATTGAGTTTTGAGAGTTCTTTATGTGTTCTAGTTTATAAGTTGTTTACTGGTTATGTGGATTGCAAATATTTTATTCCAGTCTGTAGAGAAGTTTTAATCTTAATACTGCCAACTCTACCATTCTTTTTCTTTTTGGGTTATACTTCTTGTATCTAGTTTAAAAATACCTTCCTTTCTCAGAGCTTATGAAAAACATTTCCTGAAAGCTGCTAACTTTTCACATTTGAGTTTGTAGCTCATCTGTAGTTGATCTTTATGTGCTGTGTGAAGTAGTGGTCCAGTTTTCTATTTTTCCAAGTAGACACACGGTTGTTGGACCACAGTTTGTCAAATGAACAGTTTCCTTATTTCCCACTGATGTGCACCACTGCTCCCGTCACCGTTTCCACGAGCCCAGGGGCTTGTTTCTGGCCTGTGAAGTCTGTTCCTTCAGCCTGTTTGTTTCCCCTTTGCCAGCACATTATTTGATTTACTCTGGCACTGTGGTAGTTTTGCAGTATCTGGTAAGACTGACTCCCTTCATTGTTTTTCTTTTTTTGTTTTCCTTCTCTCTTAGTACTTTTTGTTCTTCTTCAGATTCCCTGTTTAGGATTGTGCCTGGGATTGCATAAAGTTTGAACAATGTGATGAGGTCTGGCACATGTCTTATTAAATTCATCTCTAGATATTGTAAATCTGTGGAATGCTAGTATGATGATATTTTCAGAAATCTATATCTTCTGCTTGTTTCAAAGAAATTGCTTTTAACATTCATCAGTAAACATGTTTGCTACTTTTTTTTTTTTTGGTAGATGCTTTTCTCACATTAGCTTGTTTCTATTCAGAGATTTCTAGTGTTTTCTTTTTTTTCTATTTCTATGAAAATCATCCTGTGCTTTTATTCTGCTTCCGTTTTTCAGTATGCTAATTGTTCTAGTATTAAACTGACCTTGCCCTGCTTGGATAACCCTCACTTGGTTCTGCAGTATTTTGTAATGTATTGCCTCTGTCTGTTTAGGACTCTTGTGTCTAAGCTCAGGCGTAGAGCTGGCTGTGATCTCCCTTTCGTAGTCTGCCCTTGCCCAGTGTCAGTCTCTGGGCTTCATAGGCTGAGTTGCACGGTGGGAGGGGCTCCCTTTCACCCTCTGCTCTGGAAGCATGTGTACATTTTGGCATTATTTATTCTTGGAAGAGCTGCTGGATTTTGGATCTCTTCTTAGATCACCTCTAAGAAGAGACCTTAGAGGTCAGCCTGTCCAACAGCATTGTTCTTCTGAGGCAGAAAGAATTAAATGCTGAGGCTCCAGTCCAGAAGGCCTGGTCCACTGTCTCAGGACTCAGCAGCCTCATCATTGTAGAAGCCCTAATCCCGACGTAAAGGTAACAGCCATTTTATTACCTGAGAGAGAGGGCACAAAGCCTTCACATCAGAGTCCACACAAATTCATAGGGAGACTTGAGAATCATCCCATCAGTATGACAAACAGGTCCCCTAGGTTTCTAGGGTCATCGGATTAAGTTAAAGAACCGAGAGGGGAAAGGGAGCCTTGGGCAGCACTCTGACAGCTCATGGAAAGCTGTGGGGAACAGGCAGAGGCTTCCCTGGCTCCACTGTGAGCAGCTCTGTGTAGGAATAACTCAGTGGGCTATTAATGCGTGTATTGCCCTTTGTGATGACAGGTGATAATTTTCACCTGGAATATCAAATATTCACTGTATGGTGTTTTTTCATGAAAGTCAATAAAGATTCAGTGTATTTTTTGGAAAATTTCCCAGAAACAGCAAACATAAAATAGTGTCAGCTCCTGTTTCAGGAATATTTCTTCATCCAGCAGACTTTCTTGAGCACCTTCTAACTTTGATAACCTGCTCCTTCCAGGATGGATAAGTGTGCTTTTACCTGTTTGGAAAACAGCAAATTGTTTGGGTTCATTTTATGCTTCACCTCCTCCTGTAGTTCATTTCTAGCCCCTGTGCATAAAGCTGTAGTGAGGCAGAGGATATGCGCCTATCTAAAGGACTTTAGCAGGTGTGCAGGCTCAAGGTCTACACAGCTGCTATCCAAATGCGTTACGCGCTTTATCTTGGTGCCCTGTCACATAGCATGATGGTAATTAAATTGATTCAGGCCACATTTGCCTTAGCTGTGGAGTCCCTTCCTCCCTTCTCCACACCCCCCACCTCTTCTGTCTCTTACCTTTCCCTCTATTTCTCTGTCTTTGATGAGCAGGAGAGAACCACCCTCCTGCAGCCTTGTTTGAAGTTGTGCTCCGTGTTGGGAACGTCTGCCTTGGCCAGGGGAACAAGGACATGCCTACCTTGGCAGCCCAGTTAGCCTTTGACCTCGCAGTTCTGCAGGGGACAGATGATGCTCGATGGCTCTCAGTGAGGTGACCTGACTCTTCTCCTGCCCTCGATCTTCAGCTGTGAGACCCTGGCCTGATCCCCCAAGTTCTTGTTGGGGGAATAGATGTCAGGCCTGGGAATAGATGGTCTGTAAGGGTGTCTTATAGTTCTAAAATTGTTAGTTTTTTGAGATTGCAAACACTGTGGGAACAAGTGAAAAAAAAATTGCATTGAGAGGCAGAATGCCATATGGTATTAAAAATGGGTTAAAAATGAGAGTAAGGTTATACAGTTGCTTTTTATTTATTTATTTTTTGCATGCAGTCTGTTTTATACTAGAGATCATATTATTTCATATAAAAATATGCCTTTCAGTTCTGGATTCTTACAGATTGTATTTTTGAGACGGGGCTTTGATGATGCTTTTTGAAGAATCCAGATCTTAAAACATAAATGCAGCTGCTCTTGCTTTACTGATTAAAGGGGGGGGAAATGAGCATTTTAAGAGTCAGCTGGAACCTTATTGTGAATTGAAAATATAACTTTCACTATAATATAGCTCTTAATCTATCTAACAGCAGATATGGTCTAAAGCCTTGTAATAGTCTTCTGTGTGGGCCACCTGTCCTTCTGGAAAAGGAAGACATACTGGAAAACCAGTGTGTAATTAAAAATAATTAGGGCGCACGTGCTTCAGATTTGGTTGGATACTTGTTGGCAGTACTCTTTTCCCTGTTCCTCTGTCTAGCTGAACTACCAGTATCCTCTAAATATCCCCAGAGAGGGACTCCCTAAATTCTTAACAGAAGTTACTCAAACCTGATTTAATGTATTTAAAGGAGCTGACTGTGTGTTTATCTGGCTCAGATAATACAATGTAATTTTAAATATTTAACTAGTTTTCAGAACAACCTTTATGGATGTTGTTTTAAAGCACATGTTCTTGACTTTCTAGAAAGTTATTTTTTCCATTTACACCTCTGTAGAAATGGGCTTGCTAAGATGAACATCATTAAAAAACATTCTAAAGCATATGCATTGCATTGTTCAGGGAACAGAAGTGAATAGATTAAAATGAAATTAAAATGATTTAGGGTTTGGATAAAGAAAGATATTTTTGTCTATTAAAAAATAGAATCAAAGATTATAAGATTTTTTTTAAAATTTCCCATTGACTAAGTAATAATAACTGTTAACACTCATCTGGGGCCTACTATTTGTAAATGATGAGACTGTTTTCATGT
This sequence comes from Bison bison bison, assembly GCF_000754665.1. NCBI lineage: Eukaryota > Metazoa > Chordata > Mammalia > Artiodactyla > Bovidae > Bison > Bison bison. The sequence goes on along the minus strand of NW_011494602.1, from coordinate 2,041,746 downwards.
ACTTAGTCCTTTCAATAATTTTAAGTTAGGTATTGCTACCCCTATTTTATAAATAAGGAATCTGGGATTCAGAATAACTGCTTTTCTTCTTTTGCATTGTGATTTCTTGCAGGATATTGACTGTAGCTCTCTGCTGTGCACTATCATATTGCTGTTTCTCCACTGCAGGTATGCTGGTTTGCATCTGCTAATCCCAGAGTCCCAGGCTGTCCCTCCCCAGCCCTTTCTCCCACTGGCAGCCCCCGTCTGCTCTCTGTCTGTGAGTCTCTTTCTGTTCTGTAGACAAGTTCACTTGTGTCATATTTTAGATTCCACGTGTGAGTATTTGTCTTTCTCTCTCTGACGTACTTCACTTAGTATGATAATCTCTAGGTCCATCCAAGTTTTGCAGATGGTATTATTTCATTCTTTCTCATGGCTGAGTAGTAGTCTATTGTATGTGTGTGTTGGAGAAGACTCTTGAGAGTCCCTTGGACTGCAAGGAGATCCAGGCAGTCCATTCTGAAGGAGATCAGCCCTGGGATTTCTTTGGAAGGAATGATGCTAAAGCTGAAACTCCAGTACTTTGGCCACCTCATGCGAAGAGTTGACTCATTGGAAAAGACTCTGATGCTGGGAGGGATTGGGGGCAAGAGGAGAAGGGAACGACAGAGGATGAGATGGCTGGATGGCATCACTGACTCGATGGACATGAGTT
>NW_011494602.1:2039562-2040949 GCF_000754665.1 Bison bison bison | reverse complement strand
GCTGGATGGCATCACTGACTCGATGGACATGAGTTTGAGTGAACTCCGGGAGTTGGTAATGGACAGGGAGGCCTGGCGTGCTGCGATTCATGGGGTCGCAAAAAGTCGGACACGACTGAGCAACTGATCTGATGTGATCTGATCTGATCCTACGGAAAAAAAGAGAAATTCATGGCCAGTTCACATGGCCCTTGTGATAGTTAACTGTCAACTTGTTTGGGCTAAGGGATGCCCAGATAACTAACAGACATTATGTCAGACATTATGTCTGTGAGAGTGCTTCTGGAAGAGATCACCATTTGAATTTATGAACTGAGTAAAGCAGATTACCCTCCCCCGTGTGGGTGGGCATCATTCAATCCACTGAGGGTCAAAATAGAACAAAAAGGTAGAGGAAAAAATGAATTCAAGATCTAATTTGGGATATCCATCTTCTCCCGCCCTTGGACATTACCACTCCTGGTTCTTGAGCCTTTGGACTTGGACTGAATCACACCACTGGTTTTTCTGGGTCCCCAGCTTACACACAGTGTATCGTAGGACTTCTCAGCCTCCAAAATTTCATGAGGCAACTCCTTTAATAAACACATGTATATATACATACATGTGTGTGTGCATTTATATCTTCTATTCATTCTGGAGAAGCTTGACTAACACACCCCTCTATCCTGCTATAGTCTCCAAATATAAGACTGAAACCTCCTCTTTCAGGGAACTGGATCTAAAAGTACTGACATCAGGGGTTCCCCAAGGAAACAGTCAAGACAGATGGTTCTAAAGTGAAGGCCACACCCACAAACCCCACATCTGTGTGCAGAACTAACTTCCATCTCCTAGTGCCCCACTCCCAAATACACACACATAAACAACGACAAATCATCTACCATGTAAGGAAAAACTCTATTATGAAAGAAAGTTAAACAGAAAAAAAACTACTTGGCTAAAACCCAGACTATGCAAGGAGAAAGACACTTTCACTGATATCAGCAAGATAGAAGATATTACATCAATAAATATTTTTTTAAAGGAGCTTCTGAGAAGGATAAATATCATATTCTAATGCATATAAACAGAATCTAGAAAAATGGTACTGAAGAATTTATTTACAGGGCAGCAGTGGAGAAACAGACATAGAGAAGAGACTTATCAACATGGGGAGAGGGGAGGAGAGGGTGAGATGTATGGAAGGAGTAACATGGAAACTTACATTACCATATGTAAAATAGATAGCCAACAGGAATTTGCTGTATGGCTCAGGAAACTCAAACAGGGGCTCTGAATCAACCTAGAGGGGTGGGATGGGGAGGGAGATGGGAGGGAGGTTCAAGAGAGAGGGGATATATGTATACCTATGTCTGATTCATGTTGAGATTTGACAGAGAGCAAA
>NW_011494602.1:2010782-2039462 GCF_000754665.1 Bison bison bison | reverse complement strand
GTTAAATAAAACATAAATAAAAAGGAGCTTCTAGAAAGCAACTAAAACTATGATAAGTGAAATTTAAAACCTTAATAGAAGGACTAAAGGATCAAGTTGACTAAGTCATCCAGGAACTTCAGAAATAATAAAGATGAAAAATAAGAGAGAATAAATGAAAAAACTAAAGGATCCGTACAAAAGTACCAACATGTAAAACTTAGGATTGAAACAGACACATATCAGGGCATATATAACAGGAAAATTTCAGACATTGTTGAAAAAAGGATTTTAAAGTATGTGTACAGGAGGGTGAGTTGAGGGAGTGGGTGAGTTGGGAGGAGGGGGATGGGAAGAGAATATTTGGCTCCAAACTACCCAAAGCAACTCTGGAAGCTAAAATAATGGAAAACTATCCCCCAAAATCTGAAGAAAATTCTTTTCAAACTCCGACTACATTTAAACACAAGGGGGTGTGGGTGAAAACATTTTTAGATGTGCAAGATCTTAAAAAATGTATATTCTGTGCATCCTTTCTCAGTAAGCTACTAAGGATGTGCTTCACCAAAATGAGGAAATTGATCCCAAAAAAGGGAAGAGACAGGAAAAAGGAAGGCTGAGATAGGCAAAAGGCAGAGGAAATCCCTGAATCTGGTGAAAGCAGATTCCTGCCTGGGACCCATGGGCTAGACAAGCGAAGAACCACAGTCCCGGAGAGGTGTCTTCAGGAAGTGTCTGGGCACATGCAGATGAACTTCAGACAACCAGTATGGAATATGAGATTGAATTAGGACAGGTATGTGGAAAGCAAAGCAACTGAATAATACAAAGCAATTGCTGATTCCAGGATAAACAAAAAGTATGCAGAAAATAATAAGTAAAGAGTACTTCACACAGTTCAGTTATGACTAGCATTTATAATCATGATAATAAACAGCAAATATTGGCCTAAATAGTACTATGCTTTCAACAAAATTTAAAGAATGGGAAATGTGTGTGTATGTATGCGGTATGTAAGGTTAAAGGGAGCTCCCTTTAACCTTAATGGAATGTTTTAGAAACAAAACCTAAAACCAATAATAGCAACAATCTACACAGCCACAATAGTAATCATAAAGCAGCAATACAGCATGAAATTTAGTGATAAGGACTCAATTCCTTTTTTAAGTATATAGTTCATTTACAATGTTGTGTTAGTTTCTGCTGTACAGCACAGTGATTCATTTATACATATATATATATATGTTCTTTTTTATATTCTTTTCCATTATGGCTTATCACAGAATACTGAATATAGGTCTCTGTCCTACAGAGCAGGACCTTGTTATTTACCTATTTTATATACACAGTTTGCATATGTTAACCCCAAACCCCCCCTTCATTCCTTCCCCATCCCTACCCCTCTTCTCTATGGATACGGATCCAATTCTTAAATGCTAAATTCTGCTCCAACCTGCAGAGCAAGCTGGAGAGAGCTGCTGTGGAGGAAGGGATGGGGTGGGAAGGATGCCTTAACTCATAAGTCTTGTGCGTGGAATTATCTGCCTGTTTAGATCCTGCACAGATACTTTTTGAGCAGCACTGTCCAAAAGAAATGTAATGCAAGGCACAGATATAATTTTAAAATTCCTAACAGCTACATTTAATAAAAAGTTAAACAGAAATGGTTAATTTTAATAATGTGTCTTATTTAACCCAATAAACCCATCCCGTTATCACTTCAGCATATAATCAATATAAAAATGTTTACATTCCTGGTGTTTTAACTAAGCTTTCAAATCAGGTATGTATTTTGTTTCCAGAACCTTAATTTGTACTGGCTACGTGCTAAGGGCTCAACAGGTACTTGCCGTTAGTGGTGACCATAATGGACAATGCAGTTTAAGGGATTTTGGTTATATTATAAGAAAAGCACTTATTATACAAACAGCTTGTGTGGCTCAATATTAAAAAAAAAAAATCAAAAAAATAGGCAGAAGACCTAAACAGATATTTCTCCAAAGAAAACATACAGATGGCCAATATGCACATGAAAAGATGCTAAATATCACTAATTATTGGACAAATGCAAACTACCATGAGGTACCGCCTCACACCTGTCAAAATGGCTATCATTAAAAAGTCAAATAACAAATGCTGGACAGTGTGTGGAGAAAAGGGAACCTTCCTACCCTACTGGTAGGAATGTAAATTGATGCAGCCACTATGGAAAACAGTATTGAGGTTCCTTAAAAACATCAAAAATAGAACTACCACATGATTTAGCAATCCCATTTTTGGATATATATATATATATGCAGACAAACCTATAATTCAAAAAGACACACACCTCTATGTTCACAGCAACACTATTTACAACAGCCAAGACATGGAAGCAACCTAGATGATCACTGACAGATGGGTGAATAAAGAAGATGTGGTCAGTTCAGTTCAGTCGCTCAGTCATATCCGACTCTTTGCGACCCCATGAATCACAGCACGCCAGGCCTCCCTGTGCATCACCAACTCCCGGAGTTCACTGGGACTCAAGTCCATCGAGTCAGTGATGCCATCCTGCCATCTCATCCTCTGTCGTCCCTTTCTCTTGCCCCTAATCCCTCCCAGCATCAGTCTTTTCCAACGAGTCAACTCTTCGCATGAGGTGGCCAAAGTACTGGAGTTTCAGCTTTAGCATCAGTCCTTCCAAAGAAATCCCAGGGCTGATCTCCTTCAGAATGGACTGGTTGGATCTCCTTGCAGTCCAAGGGACTCTCAAGAGTCTTCTCCAACACCACAGTTCAAAAGCATCAATTCTTGGGTGCTCAGCCTTCTTCACAGTCCAACTCTCACATCCACATATGACCACAGGAAAAACCATAGCCTTGACTACACGAACCTTTGTTGGCAAAGTAATGTCTCTGCTTTTGAATATGCTGTCTAGTTTGATCATAAACTTTCCTTCCAAGGAGTAAGCGTCTTTTAATTTCATGGCTGCAGTCACCATCTGCAGTGATTTTGGAGCCCAGAAAAATAAAGTCTGACACTGTTTCCACTATATGCTGCACCTGGTATTTTCCAGACCAGAGATCCTCTGTCTTACTTTCTCCAGAAAATAATTCTCTAGGCTTCTAGGTAGGGTGAAAAGAGCAGTTGCCTGGCTGTAAAAGGTATAAGAATTTGATTCCTTTTTATAGCCAAATAATATTCCATTGTTTGTATATATCATATTTTGTTAAGCATATAGCGATATAAGCTTACCTCAGAAAACAAGAAAGATCTCAATTATTCCATTATGTTTACCCATTCATAATTTGATGGGCATTTGGGTTCTTTCCACTTTTTTGGTCATTATGAATAATGCTTCTATGAACATTCCTGTATATATGTTTGTGTGGACATATGTTTTTCTTTTCCTAGGTACATATATAGAAGTGGAAGTGCTGAATCATATGACAACCCCATGTTTACCTTTTGGAAGAATTTCCAAATTGCCAAATTATTTTCCAAAGTGGCTCTAACATCTTACATTTCTCACCAACTATGGATGAGAGTTCTAATCAATCCATATCTTTGTCAACGCTGTTGTCTGTTTTTTGTATTTTAGCCATCTTAGTGGGTGAAAAGTGGTGTATCATTGTGGTTTTGATTTGTATTTCCTCAATAGCTAGTAATTTTGAACTTATTATTTGTGCTTATAAGTCCATTTGTATATCTTCTTTGGAGAAATGTCTGTTCAAATATTTGGTCCATTTAAAAATCAGGTTATTCATCTTTTTTTTGTTGTTCTAAGTGTTCTTCATGTTTTCTGGACATGAGTCCCTTACTTGAGATGTGACTTGCAGATATTCTCTCCCATTCTGTGAATTGTCTTTTCGAGTTCTTGATAGTGTCCTTTAAAGCACTCAAGTTTTAAATTTTCATGAAATCTGATTTAACATTTTTTTTTTTCTTTCATGACTTGTGCTTTTGGTATGTATCTAAAAAATTATTGCCTTATGCAAGATCAGTGATACACTGGTAAAGAGCCCGCCTGGCAATGCAGGAGATGCAGGAGACAAGGGTTTAATCCTGGGTTTGGAAAGCCCCATGGAGGAGGAAATGGCAGCTGACTCCAGTATTCTTACCTATGAAATTCCATGGACAGAGGGGCCTGGCAGGCTATAGTCCATAGAGTCGCAAAGAGTTGGACGCGACTGAGCATGCACATATGTAAGGTCATAAAAACTTATGCCTATGTTTTCTTCTAAGAGTTTATAGTTTTAACTCTTACGTTTAGCTCTTTCATCCCTTTAGAGTTCATTTTTTATATAGTAGAACATAGGAGTCCAACTTTATTCTTTTGCATGTGGATACTCAGTTGTGACAGAAACATTTGTAAATAAAAGAGTAAAAAAAAAAAAAAAAGAAAAGAAACATTTGTAGTAAGGACTGTTTCCCCATTAAATTGTCATGGTATATAGGTTAAAAATCAACTGAAGATAAATGTAAGGATCTGTTTTTGAATGCTCAGTTTTAGTCCACTGATTTATGTGAGTTTTATGACAGTACAGTACCACACTATTTGGATTACTTTGTAGTAAGTTTTCAAATGGGGAAGTATAAATTCTTCAATTTTGTTCTTTTTAAAGATTATTTTGCCTACTACAGAAGTCTTATATTTTTATACGAATTTTGGGATGAGATTATCAGTTTCTATAAAGGTCAGCTGAGATTTTGATGGAAATATGTTATAGATTGATTTGGGGTATATGGCCATGTTAACAAAATTATTAAATGTTCCAATCTATGTATATAGGATATGTGTCCATTTACTTATGTTTTAAATTTCTTTAAATAATATTTTATGGGTTTTGTTGTATAAATTTTATTGGGTTTTTTTTTTTTTTTTGTTAAATTTTTTGTAAGTATGCTGTCTGACATTATTTTAAACATACTTCTTTTCTTAATTTCCTTTCAGGATTATTCATTGCCAGAATATAGAAATGTAGTTAATTGTTTAATATATTTACATCTTATAACCTTAGTTCATATGCTTTGTAATCTAGTAGTTTTTTTTTTTTTTAAAAATTAGGATTTTCTACATATAAGAACGTGTTATTTGTGAACAGAGATAGTTTTATCTCTTCCTTCCCATTCTGGATGTCTTTTATTTCTTTTTCTTGCCTAATTGCCCTGGCTGCTGCTGCTGCTGCTAAGTCACGTCAGTTGTGTCCGACTCTGTGTGACCCCATAGACGGCAGCCCACCAGGCTCCCTCGTCCCTGGGAGTCTCCAGGCAAGAACACTGGAGTGGGTTGCCATTTCCTTCTCCAGTGCATGAAAGTGAAAAGTGAAAGTGAAGTCACTCAGTCATGGCCGACCCTTACCGACCCCATGGACTGCAGCCCACCAGGCTCCTCCATCCATGGGATTTTCCAGGCAAGAGTACTGGAGTGGGGTGCCATTGCCTTCTCCAATTGCCCTGGCTAGTACCTCTGATACAATGCTTTGTGGAAGTAGCAAGAGCAGACATCACTGTTTCTCCTCCTTAAGGAGAAAGCATTCAGTTGTTCATGATTTAGTATGGTTTTAATAGTGGGTTTTTAGTAATGGATTTTCTTTTTTTCTCTTTTGGATGCACTGCATGGCTTGCAGGATTGGAGCTCCTTGACCAGTGATTGAATCTCAGCCCTCGGCAGTGAAAGCAGAGTGTTCTAATTACTGGGCCTTCAGGGAATTCCTAGGTGTGAGTTTTCTATAGATGTTCTTTACAGGTTGATAATACTTCTTTCTATATTCCTAGTGTGTTGGATTTTTTTGACTAAAAACTGTTGGGTTTTGTTACTTATTGGAGATAATAGTGTGCTTTTTCTTTTATTCTGTTAATATAGCAAAGGTTGCATGCTCTTCCTTCAGATTTATATATAGTAAAGAATGTAACCATTTGGGGTTCCTGGGTGGCACAGTGGTAAAGAATCCACCTGAATGCAAGGTGTGGGTTCCATCCCTGGGTTGGGGAGATCCCCTGGAGGAGGAAATGGCAACCCACTCCGGTATTCTTGCCTGCAAAATTCCATGGACAGAAGAGCCTGGTGAGCTATAGTCCATAGGGTCACACAGAGTTGGACATGACTTCGCACCATGATGATGATAGTATGTTATACAGGTTAGTTTTCAGATGTTAGACCAATCTTATATTCCTGAGATAAATGTATTGTGGTCATGATATATAATCCTTTTTATATGTTGCTGGCTTTGGTTTGTAGTATTTTGTTGAATACTGGTGTGTAGTTTTCCTTTCTTCTGATTTTTCTTTTTGGTATTGGTGCGTGTGTGCATGCCAAGTTGCTCAGTCGTGTCTGACTCTTTGCAACCCCATGGACTGTAGCCCTCCAGGCTCCTCTGTCCATGGGATTCTCCAGGCAAGAATACTGGAGTGGGTTGCCATGCCTTCCTCCAGGGAATCTTCCTGACCCAGGGATTGAACCCACATCTCCTGCATTGGCAGATGGATTCTTTACCACTGAGCCACCTGGGAAGCCCCTTGGTATTGGTATCAGGATGTAACTGGCCTCTTAGAATGGTTTGAGAATTTTTGTTATGCTTCTTTTAAAGGGTCTGTGAAGGACTGATATTAATTCTTCAAACATTTGGTACAATACATCTGGGCCTCTGCCTTTCTTTGTCAGCAGATTTTAAATTGCTAATTCAATATAATATTTTTGTTAAGACCAGTTATAAGTGGGCATTCATCTTGCAAAAATACATATTGATATTTGATTCTTTAGCCAACCTTTCTCTGATATAATATCCAAATAGAAAGAAATTTTAATATACCTACTTATAACTTTCTTTTTTCTTTTGTTAAAGGTCTGTAATTATTCTGGAACCAGTAAACCATGGCATCAAAGAAATTTGCTGTTAAAGTAAGTGTTGCTTAATAGCTTTCTTTAAAATGATTAATCACTTTCTAAAATAACCAAGCCCTGTATTAATTGAAAATAGAAGCCCTGAACTTTCCTTTTGCTTTTTAAATTTGGGAGACCACTGAAAACTTGAAGTTGGTGATTGAAAATGAGAAAATGAATAGTTCATACGGTCATGGCAGTTTCTTGATTAAAGTCTTTTATAAATGCCTTTGGGGCTAACTTGGTCCTTAATGTTAAAAATTACGGTTCACACTGCATGTCCATGACATGATTTTTGATTATGACAGAGCAGGCAAAAGAAAAGAGGCAGGCAGCCCGTGCTGCACCCCAGTGAGTAGCAGGAGCTAGTTCTCCTGCCTCATGGCCCCGCTTTGTTTTCCTCTCATAAGCATCTCTTCTTTATCTGTTGATGACTGGGTCTGACCCTTGCCTGTGAGGGAAGGGTCACCTGAGAGGGAAAAGAGAGGAGAAGAATTGATAAATAGTGACTATGATTGGCCCTCCAGGTTGTGCAGCCAGGGGTCCTGCCTCCCAGCAACTATAGATTCCGTCTCCCTAGAGGGACCACTGCATGAAGGATGCTTTCACATACGCGTGCTCTTTAGGGCATGTTCTCTATGCTAGTGTTTCATTAAGCAGAAATTGAAAACATCAAATCACACCAATTCTAGTGGTTGTTAACCAGATCAGATACTATATAATATTGTAGTCATGTCTTACCTTTATGGAGCCAGTGCTCATTAGATTTACAACCTATTTATAAATTTCATCACTTACAATTATTTCTAGTATTTGTATATTCTGTATGTAGTTTTCTTTCTGTGAGAGATTATAAGGTGAACTTTCACTATTTGTCTGTCTAGAAATATATTTGGTTTTCCTCTAGAGAGTAAAGTTTGTTTAGAATTTCAAGTTGCACATCAATTCTCCTCAGCACTTTAAGGTATTTTCCCTTGTCTTCTGAAATCTCTTACTGCAAGTGAGAAATGTTTTAATTATCAATTGGTACTAAAAAACCGCCTGAAAATATAGTGACTTGAAACACAAGCCGTTTTACTCTCAGGATTCTGGAGGTCACCAGAAAAAAACGGGTTGGTTTTTCCATTTGTGGTTGACTGGGGCTGCAGTCATCTGGGACCTCAGAGCAGCTGGTGCATTGAAGCTGACGACTGTAATGGCTGACTGTGCTGCAGTCTCACCTGGGCTGTTAGTGCTGCCCTTCAGTTCCCATTCAAGTGGCTGCTCAGTATGGCTTGGGCTTCTCCTAGCTTGGTGGCTGAGTTTTGAGGGATGGGCTCCCAGGGCAAGAGTTGCCGGAAGAAGGAAGTGTGTAATTCGTCCAACCCTTGAAGACCTGGGCTCAGAAGTCTCAGATGCATTTCCTCCACATTCAGTTGGTCAGGGCACTCAGAGGTCAACTCCAGGGAAGATGGAGCTCTTGATGTGAAAAGCAGCTTGTGCTCACAAGGAGGGGAGCCTCTGAGGGTGCATCTGTGGAGACCAGTCAGCTCAGAAATCTACTTGTGATTCCTTTCTCTGTTACCTTGCTTATCAAGCTATCTTGGTTCTCTGTGGTTACTTTTAAGGTTTTATCTTTGTCTTTGATAATCTACAGTTTCCCTGTGAAATCTTGAGATATAGACTTATTTTTATTTATCTGGCTCAGGATGCAATGTACTTCCTTTGGAGGAGTCAAGTCTTTTGTCAGTTTTGGGAAATTTTGGCTTTTTTCTCTTCAAGTACTGCGCGTCTCTGTTCTCTCTGTTTCGTTCTCAAAAAACCAAGATCATGGCATTCGGTCCCATCACTTCATGGCAAATAGATGGGGGAAACAATGCAAATAGTGACAGACTTTATTTATACAAAATCACTGTGAACGGTGACTGCAGCCCTTGGACATTTGCTCCTTGGAAGAAAAGTTATGACATACCTAGACAGTGTATTAAAAAGCAGAGACATTTCTTTTCCAACAAAGGTCTGTCTAGTCAAAGCTATGGTTTTTCCAGTAGTCATGTATGGATGTGAGAGCTAGGCCATAAAGAAGGCTGAGTGCCATAGAATTAATCATTCTGAACTGTGGTGTTGGAGAAGACTCTTGAGAGTCCCTTGGACAGCAAGGAGATCAGGAAATCAACTGTGAATATTCATTGGAAGGACTGATGCTGAATCTGAACCTCCAATACTTTGGCCAACTGATGTGAAGAGCTGACTCATTAGAAAAGACCCTGATGCTAGGAAACATTGAAGGCAGGAGAAGGGGATGGCAGAGGATGAGATGTTTGGATGGCATCATCAACTCAATGTGCATGAGTTTGAGCAGAATCCTGGAGATGGTGAACGACAGGGAATCCTGGCGTGCTGCAGTCCTTGCAAAGAATCAGACAGGACTGAAGCTCTGAAAGACAGCGATTCTTCTGGAACTCTTAAAACTTGTGGATAGTCCTGTATAATTGTTTCTTATATGCTGGAGGGTGATATTAACTCATCCAAGACTGAGCCCTTGCAGACTCTCTACTCAGAAAAAGACTGGGCCTCTTGCAAAGCTTTGCCCAAACTGACTGATCCATTTGGGCAGACAGTACTCATCAGGGGCAAAGCGTGGGCCCCAGGCACCTGATTATGTCAGAGTTGGTCTGTTGATTTCCAAAGCATACACCCTGCTGTGACAAGTTCTGCTCCCAGATTGCTCAATCTCACAGCTGCACCAGGTGGCGCTAGTGGTAAAGAACTGGCCTGCTTGATCTCTGGGTTGGGAGGATCCTCTGCAGGAGGAAATGGCTCTCCACTCCAGTATTCTTGCCTGGGAAATCCCATGGACAGAGGAGCCTGGCAGGCTGCAGTTCATGGGGTCGCAGAGAGTCACAACTTAGAGACTGAACAACAGTAACAACAAAATATTTTCAGTATCTTTAAAAAAAAAAAAAAAGATACAAATGAGCATATTTACAAAACTTAAGCATACAGACATAGACGTATTTCCACTGTTACTTAATGTTTGAAATACGTGGTGGGAAGACCTACAAGCCTGGCCCTGCAGAGCCGTGGAGCGGTTTCAAGTTTACTTCTGCTGGAGCCATTGGCACTTGGGTGGTTTTGGACCAGGTTTATGTTCATTTCAGGGCTTGGAATTCCACCACCTGTGGGCAGTCTGACTTTGTAGCCCACAACCAAGTGTGGCACAAGCTTCGTGCTTTCAGTCTTTTCCACTCTTGTTCTCGCTCTTCTCCTTCCCCCTTCCCTTTCTCAGAGCCCTGGGTCGGGGGCAGGCTTCCATGCTGCCTCCCTTGGTCAGGGAGCAGAGAGGTTTTTGCATTTTCATGAAGGGCACAGTTTCTCAAGAGAAAGAAGGAAAAGCTCTCTTGAATAGCTTTTATTCCAAGAAATTGTGGACAAACTTATCCACATGAACTAGAGTGTATTATATGAGATATCTCCAAATCGAGTATTTATTTCTATAATATTTCTGTTTCAAGCTTTGTATTATGTCTTAAGCTATTATGAAGAGCTGAAAGTTTTCTCCACAACTCCTGACTTAACTGGAATCAGTTTATTCCCAACTCCTCTCTCTCCTTTTCCTACCCTCTTTGGGCATTAGGATGCCAGCTCTCAGCTATCCTGGCTTCCAGATACTCTGACAACCAGGCTTGAACCTTTCAAAGGCATGATTATTTTTTTTTCCAGCTTGATTGAATTATTGACATAAAACCCTGTGTAAGTTTAAGGTGTACAGTGTGTTGGTTTGAGAAACATATAAATTGCAAAACGTTTATTTACCATAATGTTTAGTTAGCAAACATATCCTTCACTTAATTACTGTTTTCTTGTTACGGTGACAACATTAGAGCTTTACTCTCAAGTATACGGTACAGTGTTGCTAACTATAGTCACCAGGTTGTATATTAGCTCCCTGGAACTTTGTTGTTTTTTGGTCACTAAGTCATGTCCTAGTCTATTGCGACCCCATGTACTGTAGGCTGCCAGGCTTCTCTGCATGGGATTTCCCAGGCAGACTTATCTTATAACTGAAAGTTTCTACCCTTAAACCAGTATCCTTTCATTTACCTACCCCCTCAACCCCGTACATCCACCACTCTACTCTGTCTCTGTGAATCCAAAGGTTAAAGATCCCACATGTAAGTGAAATCGTACAGTATTTGTCTTTCTCTAAGGTACTGACTGCACTTAGCATAGTGTCCTCGGAGTCTATGTTGTTGCAAATGGCAGACTTTTCTTCTTTGCTATGGCCAAATAATATTCCACTGTATGCATATACATTTTCTTTATTCATTCGTACGTGAATGGGCATTTAGGTTGTTTCCATGTCTTCACTGTTGTGAATAATGCTGCAGTGAACACAGGAGTGCAAATATCTCTTCAAGATAGTGATTTCATCAACATTGTTAATAGGCTATACCCCAATATAAAATAAAAAGTTAAAAGTAGTAGTGATAAAAAAGATAGCAATTTCATATTTCATATCCTTCACATATAATCACAGGAGTGGGATTGCTGGATCATATGGTAGTTGTATTTAAAAATTTTTTTGGAACCTCTGTTTTCCGTAGTTGTGCCACTAATTTACATTCCCACCACCCGTCTACCAGGGCTCCCTTTTCTCGACATTCTCACCAGCATTTGTCTTTTTTCATAATAGCTACAATAGCTTGTGTGGTTATAGCTCATTGTAGTTTTTAGGTATATTAGGATATTGACTAATACTGTTAGGGATTTATTAATTTTATTATTCTTTTCAGAGAACCAACTTTTGGCTTTGATTTTTTTTTTTTTTCCTGTAGGGTACTTGTTTTCTGTTTTATTGATTACTTTATTATTTCCTTCCTTCTATTTTGAGTAAATTTGTCCTTTTTCTAGCTTCTTAAGGTAGAAGTTTAAACCATTGATTTTGAACATTTTTTTTTTCTAATATATACACTTAAAGCTATAAATTCCTAAGCACCTACTTCGGTTCAGTTGTTCAGTCATGTCCAACTTTTTGTGACCGATGGACTGCAGCATGCCAGGCCTCCCTGTCTATCACCCAACTCCCAGAGGTTACTTAAACTTATGTCCATCGAGTCAGTGATGCCATCCAACAAATGATGCCATCATCCTCTGTTGTCCCCTTCTCCTCCCACCTTCAATCTTTCTCAGCATCAGGGTCTTTTCCAACGAGTCAGTTCTTTGCATCAAGTGGCCAAAATATTGGCGTTTCAGCTTCAGCATCTATCTTTCCAATGAATATTCAGGACTGATTTCCTTGAGGGTGGACTGGTTGGATCTCCTTGCAGTCCAAAGGATTCTCAAGAGTCTTCTCCAACACCACAGTTCAAAAACATCGATTCTTTGGCGCTCACCTTTCTTTATAGTCCAACTCTCACATCCATACATGACTACTGGAAAAACCATAGCTTTAACTAGATGGACCTATGTCAGCAAAGTAGTGTCTCTGCTTTTTAATATGCTGTGTAGGTTGGTCATAGCTTTTCTTCCAAGGAGCAAGCGTCTTTTAATTTCACAGCTACAGTCACCATCTGCAGTGATTTAGGGGCCCTCCAAAATAAAGTCTGTCACTGTTTCCATTCTTTCCCCATCTATTTGCCATTAAGTGATGGGATCAGATGCCATGATCTTCATTTTTTGAATGTTGAATTTTAAGCCAACTTTTGCACTCTCCTCTTTCACTTTCATCAACAGGTTCTTTAGCTCTTAAACTTCACTTTCTGCCATAAGGGTGGTGTCATCTGCCTATCTGAGGTTATTGATATTTCTCCCGGCAATCTTGATTCCAGCTTGTGCTTCATCCAGCCCAGCATTTGGCATGATGTACTCTGCATATAAGTTGAATAAGCAGGGTTACAATATACAGCCTTGACATACTCCTTTCCTGATTTGGAATCAGCCTGTTGTTCCTGTCCAGTTTATTAACTGTTGCTTCTTGACCTGTGTACAGATTTCTCAGAGGGCAGGTCAGGTGGTTCGGTATTCCCATCTCTTTCAGAATTTTCTGTAGATCATAGTTTATTGTGATCTACACAGTCAAAGGCTTTGGCATAGCCAATAAAGTAGAAATAGATGTTTTTCTGGAAGTCTTTTGGTTTTTCGATGATCCAGCGGATGTTGGCCATCTGATATCTGGTTCCTCTGCCTTTTCTAAATCCAGCTTGCACATCTGGAAGTTCATGGTTCATGTACTGTTGAAGCCTGGCTTGGAGAATTTTGAGCATTACTTTATTAGCATGTGAGATGAGTGCAGTTGTGTGGTATTTAGAACATTCTTTGGTACTGCCTTTCTTTGGGATTGGAATGAAAACTGACCTTTTCCAGTCCTGTGGCCACTGCTGAGTTTTACAGATTTGCTGGCATATTGAGTGTAGCACTTTCACAGCATCATATTTCAGGATTTGAAATAGCTCAACTGGAATTCCATTACCTCCACTAGCTTTGTTCTTAGTGATGGTTCCTAACGCCTACTTGACTTCACACTTCAGGATGTCTGGCTCAAGGTGAGTGATCACACCTTCATGGTCTGGGTCATGAAGATCTTTTTTGTACAGTTCTTCTATATATTCTTACCACCTCTTTTTAATATCTTTTGCTTCTGTTAGTTCCATACCATTTCTGTTCTTTATTGTGCTCATCTTTGCATGAAATGTTCCCTTGGTATTTGTAATTTTCTTGAAGAGATCTCTAGTCTTTCCCATTCTATTGTTTTCCTCTATTTCTTTGCATTGATCACTGAGGAAGCCTTTCTTATCTCTCCTTGCTATTCTTTGGAACTCTGTATTCAAATGGGTATATCTTTCCTTTTCTCCTTTGCCTTTCGCTTCTCTTCTTTTCTCAGCTATTTGTAAGGCCTCCTCAGACAACTGTTTGCCTTTGTGCATTTCTTTTTCTTGGGGTGGCCTTCACCCCTGCCTCCTCTACAATGGCATGAACCTCTGTCATAGTTCTTCAGGGACTCGGTCTGTCAGGTCTAACCCCTTAAATCTATTTGTCACTTCCATTTGTTAAGCACCTGCTTCCATCTGTTTGTCAAGCACATAACTTATTTCTATCCTTTTGCTTTCATAAAGATGCAGTTCAAGTAGTAATTTTGCTTTGATTCATATCAAAATATTTTCTAATTTTCATATTGTTTCATTTTTGATTAATGGGTTATTCACATGTGTAGCTTCTAAGTGTTTGGAAATTTTTCAAAAATCATTTTGTTATAGGTGTTTTGTATAATTCCTCTATTTTGGTTAATATTTTATAAACACTTGAATAATCTGATGGTTGTTGTGTACAGTAAACTATGTATCTGACTCATGTCAAGTTTGTTACATGTGTTGTATAAATTTGCTATGTGTTTACTATATTTTGTCTACTTGATTAATCAGTTGAGAGTGCTGTATTAAAATTTCCAACTATGATTTTAGATTTGTATATTTGTCCTTTTGTTGATATTTGCTTTGTATATCCTGAGGGCTTCCCTGGTGACTCAGTGGTAAAGAATCTACCTGCCAGTGCAGGAGATATGGGTTTGATCCCTGGGTGAGGAAGATCCCCTGGAGAAGGGAATGGCAACCCACTCCAGTATTCTTGCCTAGAAAATCCTATGGACAGAGGAGCCTGGCGGGCTATAGTCCATGGGGCTACAAAGAGTCAGACACAACTTAGCAACTAAACAACAGCATTATCTTGAGGCTCTATTAATAGATATATACAAATTTATCATTGCTTTTTCTGTTGAATAGAATCTTTAATCAATATGAAATATCTCTTTTTATTTCAAGTCATAGTTACCCGAAAGTCTACTTGTCTGATATTAGTAGGGCCTACATTTGACATTCTCCAACCAAATAGCTGGGACCCCACTGGATTCCTGAAGCCCAGTAGTCATTCAGTGCCACCCATGTAAGGAAAGTTTTTAATTAGCATTTCCTTGTCTGTTCTTAATTATGAATGGACAAAAGATACCACCATAGATGTAGGGATGACTTGAGAAACAGAGTTCCAAAGAATAGCAAGGAGAGAAAAGAAAGCCTTCCTCAGCGATCAATACAAAGAAATAGAGGAAAACAATAGAATGGGAAAGACTAGAGATCTTGTCAAGAAAATTACGGATACCAAGGGAACATTTCATGCAAAGATGGGCTCAATAAAGGACAGAAGTGGTATGGACCTAACAGAAAGAGAAGATATTAAGAAGAATACACAGAAGAACTGTACAAAAAAGATCTTCATGACCCAGATAATCACGAAGGTGTGATCACTCACACTTACCTAGAGCCAGACATCCTGGAATTGAAGTCAGGTGGGCCTTAGTAAGTATCACCACGAACAAAGCTAGTGGAGGTGATGGAATTCCAGTTGAGTTATTCCAAATCCTAAAAGATGATCCTGTGAAAGTGCTGCACTCAGTATGTCAGCAAATTTGGAAAACTCAGCAGTGGCCACAGGACTCATTTCAATCCCAAAGAAAGGCAATGCCAAAGAATGCTCAAACTACCACACAATTGCACTCATCTCACACATTAACAAAGTAATGCTCAAAATTCTCCAAGTCAGGCTTCAGCAATATGTGAATCGTGAACTTCCTGATGTTCAAGCTGGTTTTAGAAAAGGCAGAGGAACCAGAGATCAAATTGCCAACATCTGCTGGATCGTCGAAAAAGCAAGAGGCTTCCAGAAAAACATCTATTTCTGCTTTATTGACTATGCCAAAGCCTTTGACTGTGTGGATCCAATAAACTGTGGAAAATTCTGAAAGAGATGGGAATACCAGACTACCTGACCTGCCTCTTGGGAAACCTGCATGCAGGTCAGGAAGCAATAGTTGGAACTGGACATGGAACAACAGACGGGTTCCAAATAGGGAAAGGAATATGTCAAGGCTGTATATTGTCATCCTGTGTATTAATTTGTATGCAGAGTACGTCATGTAAAATTCTGGGCTGGATGAAGCACAAGCTGGAATCAAGATTGCTGGGAGAACTATCAATAACCTCAGATAGCAGATGACACCACTCTTATGGCAGAAAGTGAAGAGGAACTAAAGAGCCTCTTGATGAAAGTGAAAGAGGAGAGTGAAAAAGTTGGCTTAAAGTTCAACATTCAGAAAACTAAGATCATGGCATCCGATCCCATCACTTCATGGCAAATAGATGGGGAAACAGTAGAAACAGTGGCTGACTATTTTTCTGGGCTCCAAAATGAATGAGGATGGTGATTGCAGTCATGAAATTAAGACGCTTGCTCCTTGGAAGGAAAGTTATGAACAACCTAGACAGCATATTCAAAAGCAGAGACATTACTTTGCCAACAAAGGTCCGTCTAGTCAAGGCTATGGTTTTTCCAGTAGTCATCTATGGATGTGAGAGCTGGACCATAAAGACAGCTGAGTGCCGAAGAATTGATGCTTTTGAACTGTGGGTGTTGGAGAAGACTCTTGAGAGTCCCTTGGACTGCAAGGAGATCCAGGCAGTCCATTCTGAAGGAGATCAGCCCTGGGATTTCATTGGAGGGACTGATGTTGAAGCTGAAACTCCAATACTTTGGCCACCTGATGTGAAGAGCTGACTCATTGAAAAGACCCTAATGCTGGGAAAGATTGAGGGCAGGAGGAGAAGGGGATGACAGAGGATAAGATGGTTGGATGGCATCACCGACTCAATGGACATGAGTTTGGGTAGACTCCAGGAGTCGGTGATGGACAGGGAGGCCTGGTGTGCTGCGGTTCATGGGGTCGCAAAGATGACTGAGTGACTGAACTGAATTGAACTGAGTAAGAAAACTGAGAAAGAGAGGGGAAAAAAGCTAATGAACCAACTAAGGGGGGTAGGGTGATTCTAGTGAGTAAGAAAAGACTTTGAAAAAATTTGAAATTATATCTTCCTAGCAAAAAAAGAGACTGTTAAAACTATCTAACAAGTTGTAACAATAAGCATGTTATGAATAAGGGAAATTCCCCAGAAAATGTAAGTGTTCTTGTAAATTGAAAATATAATAGAAATAAAAATTTAGTAGTGTACCGGACAATAGATAAATATCTGCCCAAATAGTAGAGCAGAAAGATAATAGATAAAAAAATGGAAATATACCATGGGCACTTTTTTTGGTGGTCCAGTGATTAAAACTCTGAGCTTTCACTGCATCGAGCATAGTTCGATCCCTGATCAGGAAACTAAGATCCCACATGCCATGTGGCAAGAAAAAAAAAAAAAAAATAAGGTGAGGGGGAGGATAGCGCAAAAATGTTAGAAATTAGAGAGAGGTATAGTCTTAGAATGAAAAATTAGCATTCTGGAAAGGAAAACAAAAAAATGATGGAGAAGAAAATTATGAAGAAATAATAAAATTACTAGAAATGATAGCACAAAGTTACTATTTGAAAATTTCTGTGAGTGGACACCTAAAAAAGGCAGTGAGAACAAGTAATACTTAGGCATATTGTGCTAAAATTTCCTAACAATGGGAACTCAGAGAAGATCCTGAAAGGAAAATAGGTCACATGCTGAAGATCAGATTCAGAGCAGCCTCCTCAGCAGCCGGAGCTGGACAGTGGAGCAGGGGCTTCGGTATTCTGAAGATGATGGATTCCAACCCTGAATTCTTCCCTCAGCCCTGCTTTAGATCACATGGTCAGCTGGAATAGAAGTGTTTTCAGACTTGCAAAGACTAAAAAAAGAGTCCTTCTAATGTACTCAATTTTAGGAAGGATGTGATTTCTCCCAAATGCAAATGTGAACAGAGAAAGGATAAGATATAGGATCTTGGAAATAGGGAATCTAACAGGTGAGGGTCTCAGCAAATCCCATAATGATGAGCTATGTCTTATGCTTGGAAAGTAATGTTTGGAACAGGACAGATGGTTCCATGGACAATCTCCCCAACAAAAAATGAAATAAATAAAATAACACATGTATTTAAATGTATCGAAAGGAGTTTTGTAGGCCTGTCAGAGAGTGTGGGAATGATTTAGTGCTAGAATTAAGGGAACCTAAACAAAAGGAAAGTGACGTAGCCCTTCATTCTAAGCAAGCAAAAGACTATGCAAGGTAGAAAAGTAAGCATAGTATACTACACTCCTCAGCTTTGAACATTTCCTATGTTGTGGTCTCCAAATTTTGGAAGGCTGGCAAAGGGGATGTGTGAGAGAGTGGGTTGTAAGCATTGTGTTTTCATTTTCCACAGATAGTGCTTACATTTGAAATAATAAGAGGTTATAGTATAAACAAAATATCTAGAACTATTTAGTAAATATGAGGTGAAATGTCTAAAAGTTTTCAGTGTGGTTGCTCCTAGTGAGTGAGAGTTGGGGTGGGGGTGGAGGCCGGATGGGGCGGAAGAGGCCTGTTTTTTATATTTCATTTTAATCTGTGTACATAAATTGCTATGACAAAAAATCAAATGAATAAATGTAAGTTAAAAAGAATTAACCTATGCAGATTTTCATACTGATGCATTTACTTTTGACCCTTAGGGTTGAAAAATACCTGGATAGAACATGATTTCCAAAGTAACAGAAAACCAGATGAACACCAGTTTGCCACTCGCACCTCAGGTGTTTATTCTTACTCCAAATAGTATTAATTATCCATGCAGACAGATTATTCTTATTCAAATGAAGAAAGGTCTTCTGACCTTACTTTGAGGAAGAGGGTTTTTTTTTTTTTTTAACTGCTGTGACCCTGGTCTTGATCTTTCTTATGACTTTCTTATGCTACCTAGGCTAGAATTCCAGGAAATGGCAGCAGTGTATGAGATGAAAAAGTCCTTGGAACCCCAGCTTTCAGGGTCTCAGGGCAGGAAGACATGTCCTGAACTGCAGTGAAGGCTTTCTTAGCTGAGAGTAGTAGTGGCAGCAGACGCATGTCTTCCTGGGGCTCTTGAGTGATCCTAATTCTAGCTCTGCAGCCTCCCCATTATTTCAGAACTTCCATAATTATTAGTTCTTTAGAGAACCAGGGGGCAGCAAATTACATCTGACACAGAGGAGCTGCCTGTTTTTGTAAATAAAGTTTTATTGAAACACAGACACTCCCATAAAAGCACCCTTGCTGATTTTATGCTATAATGGCAGAATTGAATAGTTGCAACAAGAGCCTTATTGGTGCAGAGTCTGAAACATTTATGATATAAGCTGATTTAAGTGTATAAATGTATCTCTGAAGGCACATCTCAGTTCCTGCCAGCCAGGTTTCAGAAGCTCAGTATTCACACGTGGGTAGTGGTTGCAGCTGGATTGGACCACTCGGATCTGAATCAGTGCTTCCTTCTGTACCCTTGCTTCCTTGTATCTTGTCAGAGTAGGCTTTCAACGAAGATACCTTGGGTTAAACTGGCTGCAAGGGCTGGGTAAGTTCGGAAGGTCAGGGCAACGCCATTTCCTTTGCAAGTGGAAGCAGAAAATAGACATGGACATATAATGTATTCAGAGGTTATTAAGAAAATAAATTTAAATAATAAATTTCTATTGAAATTGTCAAATCAGTATTCATGGCATCTACCTCTGAAAAGTTTAAGGATTGATTCCACTACAGGTTTTTAAAAAAACTATGCAGTGTCATCAAGTCTCATTCCCATGCAGTTATAATTACAATCTTATTTAAAGTGTTCAGCTTTGGTTCCAGCAGAGCAGTACTGTGAAAGGTTCCTACTTCATTGTCTGTCTCTGTTTGTAGATCATTTCCTCTGCTTCCTGCATCTGTTTTCTTGGATTAGTTAGGTATTACACCAAAGTCTAGAATTCTTTGGCTACAAAGCTTGCTCTGCTGTTTCCCCTCCCCGCAGCCCACTTTATTGTGGGTGGGAAAATTTTTGTTGGGAGGGTTTGATTAATTAGAAGGGATTCCTGGCTTCCCTAGCATTGGCAGCCTGGGAAGATTAGAGCCTGGCTTAGTGACAGGCCAATCTGTATTTAAGGAAAAACTCGGACCAGCCAGATTTCCCTGGAATGTGGATCTGGCTTTGTCTTCTTCCACAGGGAGTGTGTAATGACCGCTGCCTCCTCCTTCCCACCCACTCCAGGAGACCTGAGGCTTTTACTTGTGTTGATAGTTGTCTACTTTTTATTTGGCGGAAGGGGGTGGGGAGAGCAGGGGTGTGGTGTGTTAGACTACGGTTTAGGAAGGCTGAGTTATTTTCTATTTCTAAAAGTAACAGATTTAAGATTTTATTAATGTTAGCACAGAGAGGAGAGATTTTTACGTTTAAAAAAGTCTCCTTGCATCTTTACTATCAATGTTTTTCTTTCCACTCCTTTGTAGCAATTATAGTTTTATGTGTTCCCCTCTAAATTTCAATTAACCTTAATCTCTGCATTCCTAAGAAAAACTGCAAAAAGAGAAATATGTCCAAGAATTGACAGTAGTTTTCCCTTTATAGTAAAAGTGAAGAGCAACTCTTGGAACTTCCAGAGAGAGAAAGTTTATGAATAGCAAGTAGCAAATGGGCTTTTGTCTTGCTGGTGTGCCTCAATGAATAACTTAAGTTCTGTGTCCTAGGTTTTTCAGTTACCTAAAGGGGAGTGCAGTACTTTGTCATCAGTACTCAATGCAGAAAAAGTTATACTGATGTTATGTATTGAAAAAAGATTTATGCAAATATTTTCATACTGTTTGAGTTCTAGTTAATGACTGTTAAGTTTTAAGAAAGAATAAAACTGATGTGTTGTAACAAAATAAATCACGCAAGTTTTCAATGGTTACTTTTTCACCCCAGTATTTATTTGGCTGCACTAGATCTTAGTTGTATCGTGTGGGACCTAATTCCCTGACCAGGGATCGAACCTGGGCCCCCTGCAATGACAGCTGAATCTTAGCCCCGGGACCGTTAAATGGTTACATGTGTGTGTCGTCAGTCACTCAGTCATGTCCAACTCTTTGTGGACCTATGGACTGTAGTCTACCAGGCTCCTCTGTCCATGTAATTTTCCAGGCAAGAATACTGGAGTGATTTCGAGTTGCCATTTCCTATTCCACAGGATCTTCCCTACCCAGGGATCCAACCTACATCTTGCATTGCAGGCGGATTCTTTACTACTGTGCCACTTGGGAAGCCCAAATGGTTACATTCTTTACTAGAAATAAATCTAAAGGAAGAGCATGCAACCTTTATCCTTGAGAATGTTTTTCCAAAGGAATTTGTCTTTGTGAAACTTTTCAAGGTGAAAGAAGTACCTCTGTCCTTCTCCCAGTACTTAAAGTCTTCATCTTCCAGTTCCTTCTTAATTCTGCCTATTCTTTGGGCAAACTTGAAGTTTTAAAGACATACAGGATCCCTATGAGTTTGCCTGGTGGAGGATGACACACACCAAGTTGGCTGCTCTTCCTTCCCCACTGCACAGTAAACTTGTTCTGTTTCATTGCTCCTGTTGGGAACTCAATGTGTGCTGAGTACTTGATCTGGAATAAAATTCATAGACGTTCACCAGCTATCACCCAATTAAATTCTGCCTCAGGCTTAAAGCTTTCAGGGACCATCACATTCCAGTGAGAGCATTTGTTCTGCGTGTTGATGACTTTGAAACCAAGTTCTTGTTGGGTCTGAAATGAAACTTCCAAGTGTTACCTCTGCCTCTCTGGCCAGACACCCAGTTTTCTGGGCATTATTTCCCCCATTCCTTCCCACATGTGTCAGCACATCTTTTCTTTTGGTCGGGGGTGGGGGGGGGTTGGTGTGATTAGAAAATGTTTAAATACAATCCTGGCTTCTCAAACCCTCTTTTCAGTTTCAACTTTCCACCTGCCTGCTGAAGTCTATGCCTAAATTGATCCCTGAAACTGCACACTAAAAATTCAGTTTATCCTATTTTCTTCTAAATTGGCTTTTGCTTTGGATGTCCCTGGACTTAGCAGCCTACGCTGTCTCCTGGTCCTTCCCTCACCGTTGTGTGTAATGCATCCATCCTTAACAAAGTGTCCTGGACTTGCTTCTTCTCTCTCCTTTTCTTATAATTCAGCCTTTATTATCCTTGTTGTTTATATTTCTGCACTGATCTCAGCATGATCTCTATGCCTTTCTTGTGTTGCCATTCCAGTGCCTCTAGAGAAGTGCCAGGATAATGTTTTCTTAACACCATTTTCACCATGTTATTTCCTTGCTTAAGCGATCAGAAGTAATTCTTTCTGTTAAATGAGATCTAATCTAAACTTGCCAGCTGACTTCAAGCCACTCTGATAACTCTTTTCCCTTTCCTCTTTAACTTTGACCCATATTTTCATCTTGAAACTTGGGAACGTGTCCACCTGTTTCTATGAAACTGATGAATTTGCATTTCCTGCAGTGGTCTGGCCTGTGGTTTTCTGTCTTCCTGTGCCCTCTCACCTTTTCTTGCAAAGTCTGTAGCATCAACTTTTCCCAGGCTTGACCAAAGCCTTGCTTTTATTTTCACACAAGATCTAAACCTTTCCTGTGTTGATTACCCTCTCACGTTGTTCCTCTGACTACGCGCAGTTACACCATCATGTGTTATATACACACACACACACTCTCTCACAGCATATTCCTCTTAGCTACATTTCCCAAGACAAAGGACCTGTGCTCTGCTTCTTGGGTATCTGCCTTGAGTAATTCAGAACTTTTCTGAGGCACCCAGTATCCCTCATTTTCATATTACAAAGATGAGGAATTTCTTTCCTCATGTCTTACGGAGAACAGGGAAGTCACTCCAGCTTAGAGTTATTTCATACTGGTCTTTTTTCAGTCCCAAACAGGAAATGTTATAATCTCCAATTTTATTTCTTTTCTTTTAAAAAAATTTCATCTCAACCTGTTTCTCCTTTTAGGAGTTCCTGTTTGAAAATATTTTAAGTGATTCTTTTGAAAATAGTCTTTGTTAATAGCTAAAATGACGTTGTGTAGAATTTGCTTCTATGAGGCCTTTAGGAAAGTAAATTGTTTCAGTACAGTGATGTTAATTCTTTGGACATCTTTTTATTTTATTTTAATCAGGACCTTACTGTTAGACTATGTAGACTATGGTATTTAGATTCTTTTCCAACATGCATACAAAACACATGTATATTATTAACTTATGCTAGTGTAAAAAAAAAATCTTAGTAGAAAAGCAGATTCAGGATGTCTCACAGATACAAGAGCTCATTCTGTCTCTTGAATTCTCTCTGAGGGCTGTAGAGGGCATCATTGTTCCACGAGTAACTCAGTAGACATGGCGATCCAAGAAAGGACAGCAGCCCAAGTGCTTTTAAAATTGCTGGCTCGTTCCTACATGATCGTGACATCCTAAATGCCGATGTTTGTCAGCCTGGGAGTTGTGTGTTTACCGCACCAATAGCCTGCTAGCCCGTGGATGTGTAGATCGCTGTCTCATGGACCTCCTGACCAGGAAACACAACTGTTAACCACAGCAGTAGGAAGCAGTCAATCCAAACTATCCACAGAGGCCTCAGAGAAAGCCTTCTCAGTGACACAAGACTGCCTCTGGCGTGCCGCCCTTCCAGATTCTGGAAGCGGAAGCAAGGGGCTGAGGGTAAGGGTCCTTTTGGTCCTGAGAAGGCTTTGGGACCCCAGCCCAACCCTGGTCCTAGCAGTAAAGACTGGAAGGATTCGGCTGGGACAAAGTCCTTGAAGTCACAGTGTTATTATAGTACTGTACTTCCTACTTACCTTTCCTTATTGTTATTGTTACATGAACTTTGGAGATGTGAGGCTGAAGAAGTGAGCTGTGGGGTGGGGACTCACAGAGGGTCGTTGCATTCCAGAGCCCCTGGGAATGGAGATGATACTTCACTGAATGGCCCACATGTGCAGCAGTCCGGTCATGAGCCCAGTGATCTAAAGGTGCACAGTGTCCATCTATTCTTATTGTCCTCTTCAGGGCTTCTCTGGTTGTAACCTCTTGGAATACCCATGATTAAGTAATATAGGAAACTAGGCCACTGCATATGTCACTTTTTTGCACGTGAGTAGCATGTGACAATAACATTCTGATTTTCGGACTACTAGAAACACCAAAGAAGGAATGAGTTTGTAATAGTCACTCTACACAGCAATAGGCACGTGCTATGTTTTGTGAGTGTGGTCTGAGATAAGGGAGAATGTTACGCCATTTGTTTCACAGAGATTTGGTGTCATATAGGTTCTGGCAAGGCCTGTGCCAAGTCTGACATCCTAGTTCTCATGACCTGAAAAACGCACTGTCTCTTATGGGTCAGTATTGAGATCATGTCTTATAAATTTCTGTGATTCTTTGTATCCTTTTCATGTGACTAGGTTCTTTTACAGTACTTCTTGAGATTTAGATCCTCAGATTTTTGAGGAAGATATCCTAGAAGATGAAATTAGCCTCAGACTTTCAATCAGGGTTCCTGATATCATGTCATGGCCTCACTTGTGAAACGTGGATGACTGGATGAATTGTGTTTACCCCTCTGAGCATCCATTTCTTCAACTATGTGAAAGTGCTGTTATTCCTGTCTGTTTAACAGAGTTTCTTATGGGTATCAAAGTAATAATTAAAGACAGTGCTGTCAGAGTGTTCGGGAAAAGAACACTTTATGCGGTAGTTATTTTACAGTGACATTCTGTACAGTGTTAGAGGGACTTGGCCTGGGTGTCTTACTTGTTCTTGCTCTCATAATTCTTTGGAGTGAGGACTAGTCTAATTCTTTTCATATGTGAGGTGTCAGTTAGCAGATCTTCATTTATCCCTAGTGTGCAAGGCCCTGGGTTAGGCACTAGAGACACAGACAAGGGTGATGATTGCCTGTCCGCCTCCTCAAGGTGGTTTGTAATGAGAAAACGTGTCCCAGTTTAAACAGCAGTAGCTTAGGTGACACAGACGCTGCCTTGCAGAGCTGAGTTGTGAACGAATGAGTACGGTGATTTTGTTCAGGTCTCTCTCTTTATGGGACATTGTGGCAAAACCATAGATCACTCAGGTTTTGGGGAGTATCATTTGTGTGTCAGTTTCCCTGGTGGTGGATAGCCAGGGCCAGAAACCAGAGGGCTTAGATTTCAATCCTTGTTGTTGGTTCTTGACTATGGGCAAGTCAGTTAACCTTTTGTTTCAGTTAGCCACAGTTGTATAACCAAGCAGCCCCAAACTTTCATAATTCCACGGGTCAGAAAATCTAGGTGGACAGTCTCTCTGCTTCACATGGCATTGACTAGGTCAGTCATTTGGGATGCATTCAGATACCCACTGGGTCGGAAAGCTCAAGAGGACTTCGCCCCCATGTTGGTTCCTTCTCCCCAACGCCTTTCTCTTCCCAAGGTGTCTTGTCATTCAGTTGTTTAGCTTGAGCTCCCTTACAGCATGGCGCTGGCCCTCCAGAGGCCATGACGCTGGAAGCTTCTCGGCTTCCTAAGGGCTGTGTCTAGAGCTGGCAGGCTCTTCCTTCTACCATACTCTAGCCATATGCATGTGTGCTCAGTCAGATCCAACTTTTTGCAACTCCATGGACTGTATAAATAGTGCTGTTCATTGATTTTTCCAGGCAAGAATACTGAGGTACGTTGTCTTGCCCTCCTCCAGAGGATCTTGCCAACCCAGGGCTCAAAACTGTGTTTCTTGCATCTCCTGCATTGGCAGGCATATTCTTTACCGCTGGCACCACCATATTCTGTTGGTCAGCAAATCACAGGGTCTGGAGAGAGAAAATAGCCTCGTCCTCTTGATGGGATGAGCAGCATGCTTGTGCAAAGCGGGGAGGATTGTTGGTGGCCATCTTTGGAGACTGTAAAGCATTTCTTCGTATCTCTTAGATCTTATCTGTTCAGTGAGGTATTGAATTACTGAGTCTCCAAGGCCCTGTCTGGCCCTATATTTTTATAATTCCATAAATTCTTACTGGAGGAATTTTTTGTGTATGATGCAGTGGAAAGAATTTGGGCTTTGGGTGCAGAAAGGCCTGGGTTTGAACCTGGTCCTCACCACTGACCTGCTCTTTGGAAAGTGATATAAGTCTTTGTTCCCATCTGTTAAAAAGGGTTAATTAGTGTTAATATAAACTCCCTTCTGGGTTAATTGTCCATCTCAGCACAGAGTCATCACTTAGAAATAGTTAGCATTGTTTCCCCTTTCACTTCTTCCTTACCTGATAGGGGCCTTTTCAAAGCCAATATTAGTTGAAGACTTTAATTGCCATTCATTTTGCTTAATTTTGATATAAGGATGATTAAGTATTTAATCTTGTTTTGCTGGTACAAGGGAATTTTTCTAGTTCAAGTAAGACTGTTCAGTTTATCTGTTGTGGTTTTATATATTATTCCTATAACACTGTTGCTCCTTAGAAAGCATATTTAAAAATAAGTATTTTGAAAACACATTTTTGGTCTGTGAACAGCTGACTTATTTGGCACCTGTATCTAGTATCTTTTGTCTGGAAGAAACAAAAAGCCATGTGCAGTGGCCAGCATGCAGTCTGCCTGTTTGCACTGTTGCGGTGCCTGGCCTGTGGACCAGCACTGGTGTGTGAGGATGGGATGTGCAATTCTGTCAGCCTAACTGGGTCCGAAGTGAAGCTCAGAGACAAAGGACAAGAAGAGAAAAGACAGAGTCTGGTTTTCAAAATATGTTCCCTGAGCCCAGCATAAGCATTTCTAGTGCTAATTGCACTATTTTTATGTCAGTGTTATTGTGAGGGCTAAATGAGATGATGGACTTCCCTGGTGGCTCAGACAGTAAAACGTCTGTCTACAATGTAGGAGACCCAGGTTCTATCCCTGGGTTGGGAAGATCCCCTGGAGAAGGAAATGGCAATCCGCTCCAGGACTATTGCCTGGAAAATCCCATGGACAGAGGAGCCTGGTAGGCTACAGTCCATGGGGTCGCAAAGAGTTGGACACAACTGAGCGACTTCACTTTCACTTTCACTTTTCACAAGTGCTTAGCAGAGGTAACCATATTAATAGAAGTTAGGCACTATTTCAGTAGTAATCATCATCATAACAAAAAATATGCATTACTGAGATTAACTTTTTTCTTCCAGTGTTTCATGAAGCAGCTTGCTGGGTTTTCTTTTATTTTATTATTTTTTTTTTTTAAAGCTACCAGAGTTCTTATTTATCCTTTAAAAAATTTTTTATATAAATTTTTTTATTTTAATTGGAGGCTAATTACTTTACAATATTGTATTGGTTTTTTGCAACTGATCTCAGTCTAAGAACATTTCATGTTGTCAAGTAAATAAAGTCTTGTTTAAGCAGTGTCTGAAGGTACTTAATAATTCTGAAGATAATCCTCCATTTAAAGTGATGTTGAGAGATCATATAACATAGCTATGCAAATATATTCAAAGCCTTAATGTTTGTGGGAGTAATTAATGCTACTGAATGAGTCCTCAGGCAGTGTCTGAACTCTGGTTGTTGTTTGCTGTTAAAAAAAAAAAACCTATTCTTTCTCTAGACCTCCTTTCTTCATTTAGACAATCTGTATCCTTAAAAGTCCACATGGAGTCGTTTTCCTTTCCTTTCCTTCCTTTTCTCTTCCTTTCTCTCTTTCTCTCTCTTGTTACTTTCTTTGATTTGTGGTCAAGTAAGGATCATGGTTAACCCCAGAAGGAAGGCCAATAGGGCCGCAGGGGGCCTGGACCCAGCAGGACCTGGGCCTGGGGGCCCGGAGCCTTTGTGCTCATCAGCCTGCTGCCTCGGTCGCTTCCTCTTTTTCTCGCCTGTAACCACTGTGTGTAAGCCAAATCCCCAGATGAAAGCTGTGCATTGGTCTTTGCGGCCTGGTGATTCAGAGGCATGGGTGCTCTTGGGTGTCAGTGTCTGACCGCGGAGCTGTCGCTGTCACTTACCTTGGCCCCCTCTGGCACCTCCATCCAGCGGGTGCTCTCACTGAGGGAGCCTTGGGCTAGGGGTGGCCACGGCAGCTGTCTCCTGCGCTTCCTTGTCTCGGCTTGAGGCTGGTCTCATCGTTTCGTCTGTCTCCTTTGGGCCAGCATGTGGAGAGGCTAATGTAAAGCTGCTCTGCCCTTGGCGGGTGGGATTCCGGGCAGAGCCAAGGGCCCCCGAGAGCGCTGTGCTCTGGGGTTTGTACAGCACCCCCTGGGAGTGCGGCCTTCCAGGGGAGTGAGCCAGGCCCTGGTCCCAGCCCCATCCAGGTGGCTCAGCTGCCGTGGCTTTGCTCATTGGGCCCGGCACAGAATTTAACTGGGAGCGGGGCCAGGGAGGGAGAGATGGCATAGAACACACAGAAAAGCATGATGTAGTCCAGCTCCTTCACAGACAAGGTGAGCATCCTCGTGGGGCAGAAGGTGAGGCTCTGAAAACTTGCTCAGGAGAACTTCAGTTCAGTTCAGTCGCTCAGTCGTGTCTGACTCTTTGCGACCCCATGAATTGCAGCATGCCAGGCCTCCCTGTCCATCACCAACTCCCAGAGTTCACTCAAACTCATGTCCATCGAGTCGGTGATGCCATCCAGCTGTCTTATCCTCTGTCATCCCCTTCTCCTGCCTTCAATCTTTCCCAGCATCAGAGTCTTTTCCAATGAGTCAACTCTTGAGGTGGCCAAAGTATTGGAGTTTCAGCTTTAGCATCAGTCCTTCCAAAGAACACCCAGGACTGATCTCCTTTAGAATGGACTGGTTGGATCTCTTTGCAGTCCAAGGGACTCGCAAGAGTCTTCTCCAACACCACAGTTCAAAAGCATCAATTCTTCGGCACTCAGCTTTCTTCACAGTCCAACTCTCACATCCATACATGACCACTGGAAAAACCATAGCCTTGACTAGACGGACCTTTGTTGGCAAAGTAATGTCTCTGCTTTTCAATATACTATCTAGGTTGGTTATAACTTTCCTTCCAAGGAGTAAGCGTCTTTTAATTTCATGGCTGCAGTCACCATCTGCAGTGATTTTGGAGCC